>NC_059199.1:59458926-59491426 GCF_020615455.1 Coregonus clupeaformis | reverse complement strand
CATCAAGGAAAACACTATGTCTGGCACAAATCCAACACCTCTCATCACCCCGAGAACACCATCCCCACAGTGAAGCATGGTGGTGGAAGCATCATGCTGTGGGGATGTTTTTCATCGGCAGGGACTGGGAAACTGGTCAGAATTGAAGGATGGCGCTAAATACAGGGAAATTGTTGAAATTGTTTCAGTCTTCCAGAGATTTGAGACTGGGACGGAGGTTCACCTTCCAGCAGGACAATGACCCTAAGCATACTGCTAAAACAACAGTTGAGTGGTTTAAGGGGAAACATTTAAATGTCTTGGAATGGCCTAGTCAAAGCCCAGACCTCAATCCAATTGAGAATCTGTGGTATGACTTAAAGATTGCTGTACACCAGCGGAACCCATCCAACTTGAAGGAGCTGGAGCAGTTTTGCCTTGAAGAATGGGCAAAAATCCCAGTGGCTATATGTGCCAAGCTTATAGAGTCCTACCCCAAGAGACTTGCAGCTGTAATTGCGCAAAAGGTGGCTCTACAAAGTATTTATTTTTATTTTTTTTTGGGGGGGGGGGGGTGAATAGTTATGCAAGCTCAAGTTTTCTGTTTTATTTTTTGTTTGTTTCACAATAAAAAATATTTTGCATCTTCAAAGTGGTAGGCATGTTGTGTAAATGAAATGATACAACCCCCAAAAAAAAAAAAATCAATTTTAATTCCAGGTTGTAAGGCAACAAAATAGGAAAAATGCCAAGGGGGTGAATACTTTCGCAAGCCACTGTAGGAGGACCCTTGTGATTTGATGCTAACTTAACACAATGAATCTGCAAAAAAAAATCTGCAAGACACAATATCCATGGTGCTTAACACAGCATTACAGACAGACATCCAATGAATCTGCAAAAAAATCTGCAGACATAATGCTGAGAAAAGCACTTTTTATATCGAGACAATGCTATGGGTATCTGCCAAAACCGGAGAACCGGATACAATCCAGAGAGGGCTCGGTCAGAATACAAGTAGAACACAGTGGAATATGTATGCACCAATACGTCCTACACAGAGATACATG
Source organism: Coregonus clupeaformis (assembly GCF_020615455.1). Lineage (NCBI taxonomy): Eukaryota > Metazoa > Chordata > Actinopteri > Salmoniformes > Salmonidae > Coregonus > Coregonus clupeaformis. The sequence goes on along the minus strand of NC_059199.1, from coordinate 59,490,377 downwards.
AGAAGATGTGGATGGGGCTTACACATCTATAAACAGGGCCTGAGGATGCAAGCCTGATCTAATCTCAAGTACAGACAGAGAAGAAAACAGGTAGTGGATAGCCCTCTCCAAACATACACTGTCTGCAACACATCTATTCACACCCTCTGCTACTTATCCAGACACATACTGTCACAAATCAGCACACCAAATAGTGTATCATAACCCCCTCTATCACAAACTCTCTCTCTCTCTCTCTCTCTCTCTCTCTCTCTCTCTCTCTATTGGCATAGGAAACATATGTTTACATTGCGAAAGCAAGTGAAATAGATCACGAACAAAAGTGAAATAAACAATCTCTTGCTCTCTCTCTCTCTCTCTCTTTCAAGTGTACTGTAAATATAACAGGTCAAAGAATTACAGATTTTTGCAACCGTTCATTTTCTATTTTTTATTTTATTTTGTGAGTTGATTTCACCAAAATATTGTATTGTTCAGCATTTCGTGTAGTCTACAGATATTGGGAGAGTTAGTTGTGTAAGTGCGCCCTCTAGTGTTGGTTTGGTTATATGCGGAGGGATGTCATGCTTTTCTCAGTCTGCATTGAACTCGGCTGGGAAAGGTATGTGTTCACTTCGGCGTGATATAAACTTGATATACCTGTTAAAACTAAAACGTTTCAGTGCACATAGTAACTTGTATGTATATTATATGATGAGTGTACGTACCTTTAATCAAGCTGTGTCGTGAATTTAGACATTTTTGAGAGTTGAGAAATTGCTAACTTAGCTAACCTCGTGTTCTGTTCAATCAATCAATCAATTTTATTTTATATAGCCCTTCTTACATCAGCTAATATCTCGAAGTGCTGTACAGAAACCCAGCCTAAAACCCCAAACAGCTAGTAATGCAGGTGTAGAAGCACGGTGGCTAGGAAAAACTCCCTAGAAAGGCGAAAGCCTAGGAAGAAACCTAGAGAGGAACCAGGCTATGAGGGGTGGCCAGTCCTCTTCTGGCTGTGCCGGGTGGAGATTATAACAGAACCATGCCAAGATGTTCAAAAATGTTCATAAGTGACAAGCATGGTCAAATAATAATCAGGAATAAATCTCAGTTGGCTTTTCATAGCCGATCATTAAGAGTTGAAAACAGCAGGTCTGGGACAGGTAGGGGTTCCATAACCGCAGGCAGAACAGTTGAAACTGGAATAGCAGCAAGGCCAGGCGGACTGGGGACAGCAAGGAGTCACCACGGACGGTAGTCCCGACGTATGGTCCTAGGGCTCAGGTCTCAGTTGGCTTTTCATAGCCGATCATTAAAGAGTTGAAAACAGCAGGTCTGGGACAGGTAGGGGTTTCGTAGCCGCAGGCAGAACAGTTGAAACTGGAATAGCAGCAAGGCCAGGCGGACTGGGGACAGCAAGGTGTCATCATGCCCGGTAGTCCTGACGTATGGTCCTAGGGCTCAGGTTCTCAGAGAGAAAGAGAGAACGAGAGAATTAGAGAGAGCATACTTAAATTCACACAGGACACTGGATAAGACAGGAGAAGTACTCCAGGTATAACCAACTAACCCCAGCCCCCCGACACATAAACTACTGCAGCATAAATACTGGAGGCTGAGACAGGAGCGGTCCGGGAGACACTGTGGCCCCATCCGAAGAAACCCCGGACAGGGCCAAACAGGAAGGATATAACCCCACCCACTCCGCCAAAGCACAGCCCCCGCACCACTAGAGGGATATCCCCAACCACCAACTTACAATCCTGAGACAAGGCCGAGTATAGCCCACAGAGGTCTCCACCACAGCACAAACCAAGGGGGGCGCCAACCCAGACAGGAAGATCACGTCAGTAACTCAACCCACTCAAGTGACGCACCCCTCCCAGGGACGGCATGAAAGAGCACCAGCAAGCCAGTGACTCAGCCCCTGCAACAGGGTTAGAGGCAGAGAACCCCAGTGGAGAGGGGAACCGGCCCGGCAGAGACAGCAAGGGCTGTTCGTTGCTCCAGCCTTTCCGTTCACCTTCACACTCCTGGGCCAGACTACACTCAATCATATGACCTACTGAAGAGATAAGTCTTCAGTAAAGACTTAAAGGTTGAGACCGAGTCTGCGTCTCTCACATGGGTAGGCAGACTGTTCCATAAAAATGGAGATCTATAGGAGAAAGCCCTGCCTCCCGCTGTTTGCTTAGAAATTCTAGGGACAATTAGGAGGCCTGCGTCTTGTGACCGTAGCGTACGTATTGGTATGTACGGCAGGACCAACTCGGAAAGATAGGTAGGAGCAAGCCCATGTAACGCTTTATAGGTTAACAGTAAAACCTTGAAATCAGCCCTTGCCTTAACAGGAAGCCAGTGTAGGGAAGCTAGCACTGGAGTAATATGATCAAATTTCTTGGTTCTAGTCAGGATTCTAGCAGCCGTATTTAGCACTAACTGAAGTTTATTTAGTGCTTTATCCGGGTAGCCGGAAAATAGAGCATTGCAGTAGTCTAACCTAGAAGTAACAAATGCATGGATTAATTTTTCTGCATCATTTTTGGACAGAAAATTTCTGATTTTTGCAATGTTACGTAGATGGAAAAAAGCTGTCCTTGAAACAGTCTTGATATGTTCGTCAAAAGAGAGATCAGGGTCAAGAGTAACACCGAGGTCCTTCACAGTTTTATTTGAGACGACTTTACAACCATCTAGATGAATTGTCAGATTTAACAGAAGATCTCTTTGTTTCTTGGGACCTAGAACAAGCATCTCTGTTTTGTCCGAGTTTAAAAGTAAAAAGTTTTCAGCCATCCACTTCCTTATGTCTGAAACACAGGCTTCTAGCGAGGGCAATTTTGGGGCTTCACCATGTTTCATTGAAATGTACAGCTGTGTGTCATCCGCATAGCAGTGAAAGTTAACATTATGTTTTCGAATAACATCCCCAAGAGGTAAAATATATAGTGAAAACAATAGTGGTCCTAAAACGGAACCTTGAGGAACACCGAAATGTACAGTTGATTTGTCGGAGGACAGACCATTCACAGAGACAAACTGATATCTTTCCGACAGGTAGGATCTAAACCAGGCCAGAACTTGTCCGTGTAGACCAATTTGGGTTTCCAGTCTCTCCAAAAGAATGTGGTGATCGATGGTGTCAAAGGCAGCACTAAGGTCTAGTAGCACGAGGACAGATGCAGAGCCTCGGTCTGACGCCATTAAAAGGTCATTTACCACCTTCACAAGTGCAGTCTCAGTGCTATGATGGGGTCTAAAACCAGACTGAAGCATTTCGTATACATTGTTTGTCTTCAGAAAGGCAGTGAGTTGCTGCGCAACAGCTTTTTCTAAAATTTTTGAGAGGAATGGAAGATTCGATATAGGCCGATAGTTTTTTATATTTTCCGGGTCAAGGTTTGGCTTTTTCAAGAGAGGCTTTATCACTGCCACTTTTAGTGAGTTTGGTACACATCCGGTGGATAGAGAGCTGTTTATTATGTTCAACATAGGAGGGCCAAGCACAGGAAGCAGCTCCTTCAGCAGTTTAGTAGGAATAGGATCCAGTATGCAGCTTGAAGGTTTAGAGGCCATGATTATTTTCATCATTGTGTCAAGAGATATAGTACTAAAACACTTAAGTGTCTCTCCCGATCCCAGGCCCTCGCAGAGTCTGTGCAGATCCAGGACAGCTAAGCCCTGGAGGAATACGCAGATTCAAAGAGGAGTCCGTAATTTGCTTTCTAATGGTCATGATCTTTTCCTCAAAGAAGTTCATGAATTTATCACTGCTGAAGTGAAAGCCATCCTCTCTTGGGGAATGCTGCTTTTTAGTTAGCTTTGCAACAGTATCAAAAAGAAATTTTGGATTGTTCTTATTTTCCTCAATTAAGTTGGAAAAGTAGGATGATCGAGCAGCAGTGAGGGCTCTTCGGTACTGCACGGTACTGTCTTTCCAAGCTAGTCGGAAGACTTCCAGTTTGGTGTGGCGCCATTTCCGTTCCAATTTCCTGGAAGCTTGCTTCAAAGCTCGGGTATTTTCTGTATACCAGGGAGCTAGTTTCTTATGACAAATGTTTTTCGTTTTTAGGGGTGCAACTGCATCTAGGGTATTGCGCAAGGTTAAATTGAGTTCCTCAGTTAAGTGGTTAACTGATTTTTGTCCTCTGACATCCTTGGGTAGGCAGAAGGAGTCTGGAAGGGCATCAATGAATTTTTGTGTTGTTTGAGAATTTATAGCACGACTTTTGATGCTCCTTGGTTGGGGTCTGAGCAGATTATTTGTTGCGATTGCAAATGTAATAAAATGGTGGTCCGATAGTCCAGGATTTTGTGGAAAAACATTAAGATCTACAACATTTATTCCATGGGACAAAACTAGGTCCAGAGTATGACTGTGGCAGTGAGTAGGTCCAGAGACATGTTGGACAAAACCCACTGAGTCGATAATGGCTCCGAAAGACTTTTGGAGTGGGTCTGTGGACTTCTCCATGTGAATATTAAAATCACCAAAAATTAGAATATGATCTGCTATGACTACAAGGTCTGATAGGAATTCAGGAAACTCAGAGAGGAACGCTGTATATGGCCCAGGAGGCCTGTAAACAGTAGCTATAAAAAGTGATTGAGTAGGCTGCATAGATTTCATGACTAGAAGCTCAAAAGATGAAAACGCCATTTTTTTTTTGTAAATTGAAATTTGCTATCGTAAATGTTAGCAACACCTCCGCCTTTGCGGGATGCACGGGGAATATGGTCACTAGTGTAACCAGGAGGTGAGGCCTCATTTAACACAGCAAATTCATCAGGCTTAAGCCATGTTTCAGTCAGGCCAATCACATCGAGATTATGATCAGTGATTAGTTCATTGACTATGACTGCCTTTGAAGTGAGGGATCTAACATTAAGTAACCCTATTTTGAGATGTGAGGTATCACGATCTCTTTCAATAATGGCAGGAATGGAGGAGGTCTTTATCCTAATAAGATTGCTAGGGTGAACACCGCCATGTTTAGTTTTGCCCAACCTAGGTCGAGGCACAGACACAGTCTCAATGGGTATGGCTGAGCTGACTACACTGACTGTGCTATTGGCAGACTCCACTAAGCTGGCAGGTTGGCTAACAGCCTGCTGCCTGGCCTGCACCCTATTTCACTGTGGGGCTAGAGGAGTTAGAGCCCTATCTATGTTGGTAGATAAGAGGAGAGCACCCCTCCAGCTAGGATGGAGTCCGTCACTCCTCAGCAGGTCAGGCTTGGTCCTGTTTGTGGGTGAGTCCCAGAAAGAGGGCCAATTATCCACAAATGTTATCTTTTGGGAGGGGCAGAAAACAGTTTTCAACCAGCGATTAAGTGCTGAGACTCTGCTGTAGAGCTCGTCACTTCCCCTAACTGGGAGGGGGCCAGAGACAATTACTCGATGCCGACACATCTTTCTAGCTGATTTACAAGCTGAAGCTATGTTGCACTTGGTGACCTCTGACTGTTTCATCCTAACATCGTTGGTGCCGACGTGGATAACAATATCTCTATACTCTCTACACTCGCCAGTTTTAGCTTTAGCCAGCACCATCTTTAGATTAGCCTTAACGTCGGTAGCCCTGCCCCCTGGTAAACAGTGTATGATCGCTGGGTGATTCGTTTTAAGTCTAATACTGCGGGTAATGGAGTCGCCAATGACTAGGGTTTTCAATTTGTCAGAGCTAATGGTGGGAGCCTTCGGCGTCTCAGACCCCGTAACGGGAGGAGTAGAGACTAGAGAAGACTCAGACTCAGACTCCGACTCGCTACATAATGGGGAAAACCGGTTGAAGGTTTCTGTCGGCTGAATGAGCGACACCGGTTGAGCATTCCAACAGTATTTCCCTCCAGAAGCCATGAGAAAGTTGTCCGGCTGCGGGGACTGTGCGGGGGGATTTATACTAACGTTACTGTCTGTACTTACTGGTGGCACAGACGCTGTTTCTTCCTTTCCTACACTGAGATTACCCTTGCCTAACGATTGCGTCTGAAGCTGGGCTTGTAGCACAGCTATTTTCGCCGTAAGGCGATCGTTCTCCTGTATATTATGAGTACAGCGACTGCAATTAGAAGACATCATGTTAATGTTACTACTTAGCTTCGGCTGTTGAAGATGTTGATGAACCATGTCCAGATAAAGCGTCCGGAGTGAAAAAGTTGAATAAGGGAAAAAAGTTGCGATGGAAAAAAGGAAAATAACGTAAAGTTGGCAGCTAAAACGCACAGGAAAATGACTCTTCTGTCTCGGGATAAAACGTCCGGGGTGAAAAAGTTTAACGAAAAAAGATGAGTGAGGACAAAACTAAAAAGTTGGTAAATTTGTTGAACACAAAGATTGATTAAACGTTTATTAAAAGTAAAACGTGAATAGTTTGGCAGGTAGCCAAGTAGCAACAAACAGCACAGCAGTACGGAGACAATGCGGAAGCGAGACGGAAGTCACGTCAAATCTCGTCTGGACGAGATTATCCAGAGCAAGACGTTATCCAGACAGACACTGTTTAGCTGTAAGTTAGCAATCATCATTCTATCCTCTTGTGACGAAGCTCACGTTGTTCTTTTTATGTTAGGCGGATTCTGGTCGAGGGTAGAGTTTTGAACATTTTCTCTCTTTGATGTTGAACAGGTATGTATTCCCTATATCAGGTTAAAAATGTGTTCATTTAAAATGTTTTCATGTATTGATTAGTGTTTAATGGCACTGAAAAGCTCAAATGTGAAGGATTACATGTTGCTTCGTGCATATTACTGTATGTATTACCTATTTGAAAGATGGTTTATGTCATGTTGCACAGTATTAATGTAAAGGCTAAAAGCTCAGAGTTTTTGGCAGAGATAACATGAATATGACACATACATAAGATATACACCAGATGCAATGTTTATTTTCCAATGATGTTGTATTTTATTCCTTGTATTTTTGAATGTGATTATATTGAGTCTGCATTGTACTCGGCTGGGAAAGGCGGATTCTGGTCGAGGGTAGAGTTTTGAACATTTTCTCTCTTTGATGTTGAACAGATTGAGAGAGTTGTACACAATAAAGTGCCTTCAAGTACGCCAGTGTGTTGTCTTCAGTGCACCGGAACACAACGCAGTAGTCGGCAACGAGCAGAGCGCGCCGGCTACATTGGTGCCGTGACCCGGATTATCTTCGCTTCAGATCATCGCCAGGGTGATCGCCGGTGGTTGCTGTGACGAGTAGGAACCTCTTCGGAATGTTACAAGTATAAGGGCAAACATTAATGTGTAAATTGTAGCTCTTAATTGCTTACCTCAGCTACTTCTATCATTGTACAATTTTTTTTCATATTCACATGTTCTGGTGATTCACATATCATTACCATAGTCTATTACAACTTTCTATTAAAAAAAAAAAAAAAAATGGCTGATGGCAAGGATGCGCAGACACCATTTAGTGTTGGAGATGCTGCAGGGGTAAGCCTGGGAAGGGGCAGGTTTATGAGTATGGTGGAGAGCACGCCGGTTAGGGGTGCTGGTATACTAGGCAGACCTGTACTCTCGTCCACACGCTTACGCACTGATGAATATTCCCCCTCACCACACATGCGTAGCTTAGGAGATGCTCCAGACATTGCAAGCAGCGTTAGTTCAGTGGGCTGTCCTGCATTTTCATACACTCACACCCAAACAGATGAACGTTCTCCACGTCAGCCAGTGTCTAGTTCACATGTGAGTTCTGCAGACCTAGGGAGTCTCATCACACAGTTAGCTCATGAAATAGGAGAGAACATTGCTAGCCAATTACAGAGATCTGTTGGTAGTGCAGATAACCAAACCACTCCTACGCCTAGCCTGAACTTAGGATATGGACAGTCTGATTTGAACATGACAGGAGTAAAGTTAGTCATGAAGACAGATGTCAAAGAGCCGCCGTACTTCAGGGGGTGATGGAACAGACAAACACACAGTGCATGAGTGGGAAGAGATTATGAGCGTTTACCTGAATAAGAGGGGTGTACACCCGCAAGAGCACTCCCAGGAGATAATGTCAAGACTAATGGGAAAGGCTAGAGACATTGTTAAAGTTACCCTGCGCAGTATGCCATCGCTGCAGCCAGCTGAGAACTCCAAGCTCGTCTTTGATACTCTGAAACAACATTTCAGTGAGTTAACCTACTCCTCTATGCCTTTAGCAGATTTCTATAACACACTTCCTCTGGCTGGAGAAAGTCCCATGGACTATTGGATACGCTTGAACAAGGCTGTGGATGTCGCAGATGAGTGTCTGAGAAGGCAGGGGCGAAACATTGAGGACCCCTCTCACGAAGTCACAATGATGCTGGTGAAACACTGTCCCGACCCCGCTCTTGCAAGTGTCCTAAAGTGCAAAACAGCTGAAAAGTGGACAGCAAATGAGATTCATGAACACCTCGTTGAACATCAGAGAGAGGCTAGAACAATGTGTCAAGCCAAATCTTATCGGCCAAAGAACATTGGTGCACATGCTCAGGCATTAACCACAGAGACAGTCGCTGCTGAAAACCCAACAGACCTTACTGGTTACCCAAAGGCAATGGGGCTTCCATCCTCTCCTCAGACAGAGAGCATCTGCATGCAGTCTCTCATTGGCTTGCTGGACCGTGTGCTAGAGCAGACGGCACACACAACAGCAGTCGTGCCACCAAGCAGGGGGCCAGCAGCCATTGTTCAGAGTAGATGTAAAGTCTGTCAGTCTGCCGAACATTCAACTACTGCACACTGTAGACAGGCAAACCTCTGTATGGGCTGTTACAAGCCCGGCCACTGGAAGAGAGAATGCCAACAACGCCGGCCAAGAATTAACGCTCAGCCACAGTTAACGCACACATCACCTAACTCTGAGCAAGGTGGAGCCAGTTTAAACTAGATAGCTCACATACGGAAAGGGGATGTGTGAGCGTTGAAGATTCAACCCTTGAAGAAAGTGAAGAATTGAAGGAGATGTATGTCAATGTCTGTAAAGCAATGTCTGATAATTGCACGGTAATTGTTCAGAATATTCACAGAGTTGAGACGTTCAGTGAGTTATTTCACGCACCGGTGACAGTTAATGGCTGTGCTCAGTTGCAAGGGCTCCTCGATACAGGCTCAATGGCCTGCACGATAAGTGAAGAGGCAGAGCAGAGACTACTATCGGATAGCGTCTTGACCCCACATCAAGAACTCTCACAGCATATCATCCTTGTTGGCTGTGGAGGAGTACAAGTGCGCCCCAAGTGCATGTATGACATGGAACTAAGTCTGTATGGGGTGAAGTGCATGGTCCCAGTTCTGGTGATCACTGGTCAGAAAGACGACATAATAGTAGGCACCAACATGTTGAAACGTGTACTGCATCAGCTGAAAAACGAGAACAGTTATTGGACACTTATCTCGAGCAACACAAAAGGGTCTCCAGATGGCGAACAGTTTCTAGAAATGATGACCAGTCTCACAAGATGGAGGGGTGAAGATGTTCCAGGAAAAGTAGGGACAGTGAAGCTAACTCAGGCGGTGACTCTCCTTCCCAAACAAGAGTACCTGCTGTGGGGAAGACTGCCAAGTAATATACCCAAGTCACCTGGGAGTACAGTTATGGTGGAGCCTACAACCTCCAGGTGTGTGCCTCGGGGCATTATGGTGGGGAGAGTGGTAACACCGCTATGGGGGAGATGGCTGGACCCCCATGAAAGTCACTAATATCTCAGACAAACCACTCACACTGAAAAGGAACAGCAAGCTTGCGGACGTCTCTACTTGTGTTGCAGCTGAAGATCTCACACTGTTCCAGGGTTCCTGTCAGAGTGATGCTGGCTCTGTTGGAGTGACTCATGTGAAACAGGACGACAACGGTGACCTGAAAGACAGACTGCAGAAGTCTGGTCTAGGAAATGTCGATATTGATCATTGTGAAGCGAGCCCCTCCACCAAGCTCCAACTTGTGACATTGCTGGAGAAATATCAGGATATATTTTCAAAGCATAATCTTGACTGTGGAGAAGCCAAGGGCTTTGCCCATAGGATCCGCCTCACTGACGACCGTCCCTTCCGTCTTCCATATCGCAGAGTGCCGCCAGCCCATTATCAAAAGCTGCGCCAAGTTCTCACCGAGATGGAGGAACAGGAAATCATACGGAAATCAATGAGTGAATATGCTTCTCCACTCGTGATGGTTTGGAAGAAAAATGGCGACCTCCGGATATGCACAGACTTTCGATGGCTGAATGCAAGAACTATCAAGGATGCTCATCCTTTGCCCCATCAATCGGACTGCTTGGCTGCCCTTGGCGGTAATGCTGTCTTCAGCACCATGAACCTCACGTCTGGATTTTATAACTTGCCCATGCATGAGGAGGACAAAAAGTATACCGCCTTCACAACACCATTAGGCCTGCACGAGTATAACAGAATGCCACAGGGGCTTTGCAACAGTCCAGCGTCCTTCATGAGGATGATGATGAGTATCTTTGGCGATCTTAACTTCAGCAGTCTCTTGTGCTACCTAGATGATCTCTTGATATTTGCCCCCAATGAACAGCAGGCCCTCAGCAGATTAGAGGTTGTTTTCCAGAGGCTACGGGAGCACAATCTGAAGTTGAGTCCAAAAAAATGCCATCTGTTGCGGAGATCTGTGAAGTTTCTCGGACACATCGTTGACAGTGACGGTGTTGCTGTTGACCCAGAGAAGGTCGAGGTCATCACCAAAATGTCAAAGAGGGACTTGATGGAAGATGATGGCTGCACTCCTTCAGTTCGCAGAGTGAAGTCGTTCCTGGGGATGGTATTTTATTACCAACACTACATACCAAATTGCTCCTCCATCGCAAAACCCCTGTTTGCTCTCACAGCTGGCCAGAAACGGAGAGGAAAGGCCGGGAAGTACAGTCAGAATGCGGGAGTCTACAGAAAGCTCAAACCTGCGGATTGGACCCTTGACTGCGATTCCGCTTTCGCCGGCCTTAAGGAGAAGCTCCTGAATTGTGTGGTCCTTAGCCATCCAGACTTTACTAAGCCCTTGGTTTTGTCCATTGATGCGTCTCTTGATGGCCTTGGGGCAGTTCTGTCCCAGATACCAGAAGGAGAAACGAAGGCACGCCCGATCGCCTTTGCCAGCAAGACCCTCACTGGCTCACAAAAGAGGTATCCTGCTCACCGACTGGAGTTCTTGGCGCTCAAATGGAGTGTTTGTGAAAAATTCAGCCACTGGTTGAAAGGCCACACTTTTACAGTGTGGACCGACAATAATCCTTTGACCTATATAATGACCAAACCAAAACTTGACGCTTGCGAACAGAGGTGGGTGGCAAAGCTTTCCCCCCTACACCTTCAGTATCAAACACATTCCTGGGGTGAAGAACATTGTGGCAGATGCCCTGAGTAGAGATCCGTTTGCTAAATCAGTGAGCCAAAGGTTGATCAGTGAGCCCTATGGAAGTCTTTTGGCCGAGGCGGAGGGAACCAAAGAGGAGAAAGTCCAAGATCTCTTCCGGAGTAAGACCCAGTGTCTCCAGGCACTTGATGCAGGGTGCTGTGTAACTATGGACCCCACTCAAGACAGGCTGGCCGGCAGTCAAGAACCCTCTCATGTGAAATCTGCTTGTGAAGCTCATGTAGAGTGGGAAAGGGGAGCAGAGATAAGAGCAACACAGTTTCTCAATGCTCTTCCCCAGGCGGTGCCCTCAGAACAAGACACACTTCCAGCCCTCTCCATCGGCGAGCTGAGGCACAGCCAGGAAATAGATCCAGTTATCAGGGAAGTCCTGCCACTCATTCAGAGGGGTGAGCCACCACCTAGGCGAGGGAGGAGGAGGTTAGCTCTTATGACCCAGACACTGTGCAAGCAGTGGCATCATCTAAAAGTCCAGGACGGAGTCCTATATAGGGTAACCAAAGACCCATTAAGCAGAGAGAAGAGGTATCAGTTTGTGCTGCCTGCTAGCTTGAAGGCCAAAGCTCTCGCTGGTGTGCATGATTTCGCTGGGCATCAAGGGCAGGCTAGAACAGCACACCTCGCCCGACAGCGTTTCTTCTGGCCGCAAATGGGAAGAGACATCAAGGAATATGTGAAATGCTGCCAACGCTGTATCCTTGCAAAGACCCCTGAACCAGCTGCCCGAGCTCCCTTGGAGAGCATTCGCACTTCGGCACCCATGGAGCTGGTGTGCATTGATTTTTGGAGTGCTGAGGACTGTAAGCAAAGATCTGTCGATGTGTTAGTCATAACAGACCACTTTACAAAATTGGCTCATGCCTTTCCCTGCGTAAACCAAACTGCAAAGCAAATAGCAAAGAAGTTATGGGATAACGTATTCTGCATCTACGGTTTCCCAGAGCGAATACATTCTGATCAAGGGGCCAATTTTGAAAGCAAACTCATAGCTGAACTCCTCAGCCTCACAGGGATTAAGAAAACACACACAACAGCATACCATCCCATGGGAAATGGGCAAACCGAAAGGTTCAATAGGACACTTGGCAGTATGTTGCGTGCCCTACCCCTGACAGCTAAGCAACACTGGGCCCAACAGATACAGACTTTGACTTTTGCGTATAATGCCACCACTCATGAAACAACTGGATATCCTCCATTCTATTTGATGTATGGTCGAGTGCCCAGACTCCCAGTAGACATGGTCTTCAAACAAGTCTTGAGGGATCCAGTCGTGGTGAATTATAAGACCTATGCAGAGAAACTGATGGCGAACCTCCATGTGGCTGCCGACATAGCTCAGCAGCATGCGAGGAAAGGACAGCAACATCAAGCTGATGGCTACAACAAGAGAGTTCGTGGGAACCCACTTGAACGTTGGCGACCGAGTTTTGTTAGCTAATAAAGCAGAGAGAGGGAAGAGGAAGTTAGCGGATAAGTGGGAAGCCACTATGTATACCATCATAGACCGGAACCCTCAGACTCACGTTTACAAAGTCAGAGACGAAAGTGGGAAAACAAAAGTTGTTCATCGGAATTTGATGTTGGACGTGAGCTTCTTGCCCATGCCAGAACTAAGCGATGAAGAGACGAATGGAGCTGCCTCGGATGTGGCCAGTGAGTTTCAGCCTCCCTTCTGTTGATGCTTTGAGTGGCCTAGCAGTAGACGCTTCTGAGGACCGTACATGTTCGTGGTTAAACGCATCCTCTGACTCTGAGTCTATTGGAGAAGCTGATGAGTCTGAGATGGAGAATGAGATGCCCCACTCTCTGTCCAGGAAGTCTGTTCAACTGACACCCACGAGAGCCCAGTCTAAAGAGATCAGAGGCCAAGGGGAAAATGAATACTCACCTGTGAGAGACTTGTCGGATTCCAGTGACCCCCTGATTTGCACATGACTGACACTGACTCTGTTGCCCCAATTGATGTTCCTGACTTAGATGAGACAGGGTCTTCGGACGTCAATTCACCTGTTACACTGATTGATAGTCAGATACCCTCCCAAGTACAAGGGTTTGAAAGTCAGGTTGTCAGAACACGTACTGGCAGGGTTGTTAAGGCAGTCGATCGCTTGATAGAGAACATGGTGCAAAACCACTCACCAAGGGTTTTGTTACAGGAGTCAGAAGGTCACTGTCTTTCCGTTCTTTATTTTAGATACATTTTTGAGATTAAGATATTTTTCTTTATTACCAGTAGTATGACCTGAGTCATGAGATGTTCATAATGGAGGGAAAGTGTTCCAAGATTTCATATGATGTATAAGGCATCATATTCACTAGAAGGGGCAGTAGCCTGATCAACTGCTGTTTTCTTTTAACTTACTTTGTAAGTAGCTTTATACGCTGTATATGGGAAATGGAGTCCCAGGGCTATCTTGGACCAAGTGGACAAGAGTTTTATTCTATATGTTTTTGGTTATTTTCCACCCTCGAAGTGTGAAGGATTTTGGTGAAATTAAAGAGGGGTGAATGTAACAGGTCAAAGAATTACAGATTTTTGCAACCGTTCATTTTCTATTTTTTTATTTTATTTTGTGAGTTGATTTCACCAAAATATTGTATTGTTCAGCATTTCGTGTAGTCTACAGATATTGGGAGAGTTAGTTGTGTAAGTGCGCCCTCTAGTGTTGGTTTGGTTATATGCGGAGGGATGTCATGCTTTTCTCAGTCTGCATTGTACTCGGCTGGGAAAGGTATGTGTTCACTTCGGCGTGATATAAACTTGATATACCTGTTAAAACTAAAACGTTTCAGTGCACATAGTAACTTGTATGTATATTATATGATGAGTGTACGTACCTTTAATCAAGCTGTGTCGTGAATTTAGACATTTTTGAGAGTTGAGAAATTGCTAACTTAGCTAACCTCGTGTTCTGTTTAGCTGTAAGTTAGCAATCATCATTCTATCCTCTTGTGACGAAGCTCACGTTGTTCTTTTTATGTTAGGCGGATTCTGGTCGAGGGTAGAGTTTTGAACATTTTCTCTCTTTGATGTTGAACAGATTGAGAGAGTTGTACACAATAAAGTGCCTTCAAGTACGCCAGTGTGTTGTCTTCAGTGCACCGGAACACAACGCAGTAGTCGGCAACGAGCAGAGCGCGCCGGCTACATAAACACACAGAGAGACACACACTAGGCCTAAATACACACAAACAAACAATAGTAGGCCATTGTGATTGATTCAATAACAAGCTGTACCAATTTTTTTTACATTCAGAACAGATACTGGAAGTCATGATTCTCAAGCCTGTTGTTTTACACGCGTTTCAGCACAATGGACATTGACGCGTCATTTACGGGCGTTTCAGGACAATGGACTGCAACGCTGGCTGAACGGCTAGCGCAGGGCTATTCAACCGTCATGCAGGCTGCGGCCGCAACACAGACCTTCCAGCAGGGACTGATTGATTCAGACCTGGGACACCAGGTGAGAGAACTCTCAGGCCAATCAATGACGTTAACTACCTGGGTTGAAAACCAGCAGTACGTCGTCCCTCGAGGGCGGGAATTCAATAGTAACGAACGGATGAAATCATAATTAGACTACAATGCAGCCAGTGCTACCGGTGTATCATAAACGATTCAAACAGTTTAATGTGATAGCCACAATCAACCACCAGCATATGAAGCCCACAGGGGATACATACAAGTCATCGTGGGCCTATCACAGTGGAGAGAAAAACACAACTTTAAGAGGTCAGTGAATGTTTTGCTGCTGAAGATCAAAAACAATGAGAAAAGGTAATGCCAAGAACTGGTCTCAGTGGTCACAGCAATACATTAGCCCCTCTGAAAGTCAAACACCTAGGGAAACCAGAGCCACACGTATCCACGGCTATGGGGGGACACAACAGATAAACACAGCGAGCATTTCATTTTATGTTGAAGCGGTGGTGTCTGTTGTCACAGCAAATCAATAGCCCCCTTTGACAGTCCATAGGTGCCATAACAAGCTAATACAGCACACAGGCATTTCATCATGTTGAGGAAGGTTGAAACGATGACAATGAAAGGAAGATAGATAGGGGAACATAACATTTTGGACCATTGCAGCACTATGATGAGAGAGAACAGCGATGTCCAAACTTACCGCTGCACTCTTCACCTGCTGGCTCTGTATGACAGTTGGCGAGGAATATGATCTCAAAAAGAGGCTTGATTGGTGTATATCCAGCCTGCGTGCTGAGGCTTTTGCGTGTCAAAGTGTGTTTGCTTTTTTTGAAGGTGTGTGTTTGCGTGTGTGAGGATCAAAAGGGTAAGGATGTGTATGCGCGTGCACGCGCTAGCGAGCGGCCACCACAACCGATAAACGGTAGTTTAAATATTCAATCTGCCCTAAAATCTAAACGAGTAGGCTACTGGGGGGCTATTGATAAACAAAAAACTACCGTTTTGCCATAAAGTCCATATTGCTTGGTTTTAAATCATTGACAACACCTCGATTCGAATGCAAAAATGGATCACCAGTCCATCAAAGTTAAAAAACGCAAACATACAACCATTACCAACCTTATAAGATAAGATAAGATAACTGTAGCCTATAGCTTGCTATAGGAATCATACTCACAAATAGACGCCCGTTCAATTGCCATGTTTCCATCGAATACGACTCGTAGGGAGAAAATAAACAGCAAATGTAGACAGCAGTCTGTTCAAAAGTGTGCTTTGTGCAAACAAATGTTCCCCAAACCCTAAAACCAAGACTGCAACACGTCTATTCTGTGACCCAAATTAGAAAAACTCGTTGTATTTCTGACGGGTGTAAAACGTTGACTCGGAACGCGCGATAGCCTACACACAGAGACAGAGACACACACACACACACGAGCGACGTTACACTGTGCACCTCCCTGCTCTCTCCTTCCCTTCTCTTCCTTCTTTTTTTTTGCTCTCAACAATGTCCCTCACTCACTCCTGACGTCACTGGGCGAGACGCAACGTTAACTCTTCCTGCCTTATCTGCAGTGGAGTAGTGTACCCCAACAGCCCACTACACGAGGATGGGCCCCCTGTAGTCACTGGAAATGGTGCTGGTGGGAGAAATTTGAGCCCTCATTGGCTGACAGAAAGACAGATGGGGTTCACACATCCTAGATAAATAGTGCAGACCTCCCCACTATGCCGAGTTCATGGCTAACAGCAACTGGCCAATCAACTCCCTCTTCTGTCTCATCCTCCTCTCTCCCCTCTGTCTAGTGGCAGTTTGATGTATGTAGTCATTCTATGAGTATAATAAACTAATTCTGCAGCTGGCGGGTTGAGACTGGCTGCACTGGCTGCAGCTTCAATGTAGTGCCCCCAAAATGGCACCCTATTCCCTATGTAGCGCACTACTTGTGACCAGAGCGGCTTTGGTCAAAAGTAGTGCACTGGTCAAAAGTAGTGCACTAAATAGGGAAAAAGGGTGTCATTATTGGCGCAATCACTGTGATTGTATTACTGAGGAGGACAGGGATCAGCGGCTCTGGCCCCTCATTGTCATTGCAGGGATTATCAGGTTTATCATTCATTATTTCTTCAGTTTGGATACAAAAGCCAGTTAAGAGCTGTCTTGCTGGCTCTGTTATGGTAGGGGTGGCTGGGTATGCTGGGTAGGCAGGGGAGGCTGGGTATGCTGGGTAGGGAGGGGAGGCTGGGTAGGCAGGGGAGGCTGGGTAGGTAGGGGAGGCTGGGTAGGTAGGGGAGGCTGGGTAGGTAGGGTAGGTAGGGTAGGTAGGGGAGGCTGGGGAGGTAGGGGAGGCTGGGGAGGTAGGGTAGGTAGGGGAGGCTGGGGAGGTAGGGTAGGTAGGGGAGGCTGGGGAGGTAGAGTAGGCTGGGGAGGTAGGTAGGTAGAGTAGGCTGGGGAGGTAGGTAGGTAGGGTAGGCTGGGGAGGTAGGTAGGGTAGGTAGGTAGGGGAGGCTGGGGAGGTAGGTAGGGTAGGTAGGTAGGGGAGGCTGGGTAGGTAGGGGAGGCTGGGTAGGTAGGGGAGGCTGGGTAGGTAGGGTAGGTAGGGTAGGTAGGGGAGGCTGGGGAGGTAGGGTAGGTAGGGTAGGTAGGGGAGGCTGGGGAGGTAGGGGAGGCTGGGGAGGTAGGGGAGGCTGGGGAGGTAGGGGAGGCTGGGGAGGTAGGGGAGGCTGGGTAGGTAGGGGAGGCTGGGTAGGTAGGGGAGGCTGGGTAGGTAGGGGAGGCTGGGTAGGTAGGGTAGGTAGGGTAGGTAGGGGAGGCTGGGGAGGTAGGGGAGGCTGGGGAGGTAGGGGAGGCTGGGGAGGTAGGGTAGGTAGGGTAGGTAGGGTAGGTAGGGTAGGCTGGGGCGGTAGGTAGGGGAGGCAGGGGAGGTAGGGGAGGCTGGGGAGGTAGGGTAGGTAGGGTAGGTAGGGTAGGTAGGGTAGGTAGGGTAGGCTGGGGCGGTAGGTAGGGTAGGTAGGTAGGGGAGGCAGGGGAGATAAGGGAGGCAGGGGAGGCAGGCAGAGACAGAGAGAGAGAATGATGAGTCACACCACACAACACAGGTGAAAATGGATCTGCCATTTTCAAAGATCTAACACAACTGAGTCACAGAACATAGCAGTTTTTTCTGTGTTTGCTCTGCTGCATGAATGGCACATGACATATTGAAGATGTGCCATGGTTCACACAATGGTAGTGTTTATCTAAGAAGTGGAAAGGAACGTAATAGAATGTGGTGCTGAAAGGACATTTCTAGAATGTGGTGCTGAAAGGACATTTCTAGAATGTGGTGCTGAAAGGACAGTTCTAGAATGTGGCGCTGAAAGGGCAGTTCTATAATGTGGTGCTGAAAGGACAGTTCTAGAATGTGGTGCTGAAAGGACAGCTCCAGTCCAGAATATGGTGCTGAAAGGACATTTCTAAAATGTGGTGCTGAAAGGACAGTTCTAGAATGTGGCGCTGAAAGGGCAGTTCTAGAATGTGGTGCTGAAAGGACAGTTCTAGAATGTGGTGCTGAAAGGACAGTTCTAGAATGTGGTGCTGAAAGGGCAGTTCTAGAATGTGGTGCTGAAAGGGCAGTTCTAGAATGTGGTGCTGAAAGGACAGCTCCAGTCCAGAATGTGGTGCTGAAAGGACAGTTTTAGAATGTGGTGCTGAAAGGACAGTTCTAGAATGTGGTGCTGAAAGGACAGTTCTAGAATGTGGTGCTGAAAGGACAGCTCCAGTCCAGAATATGGTGCTGAAAGGACAGATCTAGAATGTGTTGCTGAAAGGACAGTTCTAGAATGTGGTGCTGAAAGGACAGCTCCAGTCCAGAATATGGTGCTGAAAGGACAGTTTTAGAATGTGGTGCTGAAAGGACAGCTCCAGTCCAGAATATGGTGCTGAAAGGACAGTTCTAGAATGTGTTGCTGAAGGGCCAATTCTAGAATGAAAGGACAGTTCCAGAATGTGTCTCGGACCACAACCCCTCTAACTATGCCACAGATCAGGGAGACTTTCCCAAAAGCATGGATATACTATTGATCATCATGGAGTCCATTGTAATGATACATCACCATTCTATCTCGCCACCCAACACATCCATCCTCCCATCTTATTGGTTACCTGTCTCTCCAAGCCCAGACATCTATTTTCATGTCTTTACTGTACCATGTAATCCCCCCCATCCCCCACCACTACTACTGGTATACTGGTAGACTGTGGTCAACCTCTTCATGATTCCCATCTTGTCATAATGGCTTTCTCCCAAATGGCACCCTATTCCCTGTATAGCACTACTTTGGACCAGGACCCTAGTATCCGATTTCAGCGTTTCATTTAGCCAGTCGCTAGAGGCTGTACATTCCCCCAGAGGACCAGCAGACCTGTATGAGATATTGTCCCCAGTCAGTCACCTCAGACCTCAGTACATCTAGCCTTAATCTGCAGAATGATCTCCTGGTTTATCATGCGTGGGCAGAGGAGAGGATACGTGGTAAATCTATCTATCTATCCATCTATCCATCCCTCTGTGTCCCACTGTCGGCCCCACAAGGACCTGTATCACATCACTCTCTTACAAGCAGACATGCACGGATGAATTCCCCCTTTCACTCTCTCTCTGTCTCTCATGCACGTATGTAAAAACACACACACAGACATACTCTCTCCCTCGCTCTCTCACTCTCTCTGTCTTTCTCTCGCTCTCTCGGTCTTTCTCTGTCTCTCTCTCTGTCTCTGTCTCTCTCTCTCTCTCTCTCTCTCTCTCTCTCTCTCTCTCTCTCTCTCTCTCACCCTACCTCGGTCTCTCTCTCTCCTCTCTCTCTCTCTCTCTCTCTGTCTCTCTTCTCTCTCTCTCTCTCTCTCTCTCTCTCTCTCTCTCTCTCTCTCTGTCTCTCTCTCTGTCTCTCTCTCTCTGTCTCTCTCTCACACACACACACACACACAACTCACACACACTTCCACTCCTTCTCTTTTCACACGCACGCTCATACGTACACACACACACATACACCATCATGCACATCTTTCTCAGAAGTTCTTTCAAAGTTAAACAAAAAAAAACCTACTGTACCAAGGAGAATGTAAACAGCTGGTAGAATGAAATAAGAAAAGACTAAAAGGTTGCGTCCCAAATGGAAGGCTGCATCCCCCATAGGCCTCTTGTCAAAAGTAGCACACTTTGTAGGCAATAGGGTGCCATTTGGGACGCAACCTCAGGCTCACGAACATCCCAGACGTGTTCACCGAACGGCAGCTGCCATCAACCACGGTGTGTGTGTGTGTAGACTGGAGCATATCAAGAACTCACTCAGAACATGAAAAGAGATATCAAAGTCTCTCAAGTGTATCCACCTAATTCGTAGACTTTCTCTTCATTTCCAACTGCGATTATAAAAATGAGTAGTTCCTTTTTCCTGTTCACTCTAATTAAGTGTTAAATTGATCATTGAATGGCCAGTGTACCAAATGACACCCTGTTCCCTATTTAGTGTGTGGGCCTAGAGCTGGTCAAAGGGGTAGTTGAGTTTCTCTCCATCTTAGCAGAGCTGTCATCATCTCCTGCTCACAGAACAAGTCCCTTGTGATTGGTCACTCTTGAATCGTTTGTCAGTTTCTCTTTCTCTCCAGTCTGTCGCCCATGCCCCTGTCTTCCCTTTCATAATCACTAATTCATTATCACACTTTTCACTCTCCGTAGGGAATAGTGTCTCATTTGGGACACAGCCGGTCTCTATTCATTAACCCTTCCCTCTGCTCTGGTATGGTATGATCATCAAGATGAGCCTGTCTCGTTCCACACTCCCACAGTGCTTCTGCTTTCCGTTAGTATGTTCGTGTACTACCGCATCTCCGTGTGCCTCTGGCCGAGTCACAAACGGCAACCTATTCTCTATTCAGTGCACTACTTTTGACCAGAGCCCATAGGGGCGCTATATAGGGAATAGGGCGGCAGGTAGCTTAGTGGGTAAGAGCGTTGTGCCAGTAACCGAAAGGTCGCTGGTTCTAATCCCCGAGCCAACTAGGTGAAAAATCTGTCAATGTGCCCTTGAGCAAAGCACTTAACCCTAATTGCTCCTGTAAGTCGCTCTGGATAAGAGCGTCTGCTAAATGACTAAAATCTAATAGGATGCCATTTGGGACTCAACATATCTCATTGATATTATTCAGTATCACAGAGTAGACAGACCTACCATACAGTGAGGGAAAAAAGTATTTGATCCCCTGCTGATTTTGTACGTTTGCCCACTGACAAAGACATGATCAGTCTATAATTTTAATGGTAGGTTTATTTGAACAGTGAGAGACAGAATAACAACAAAAAAATCCAGAAAAGCGCATGTCAAAAATGTTATAACTTGATTTGCATTTTAATGAGGAAAATAAGTATTTGACCCCCTCTCAATCAGAAAGATTTCTGGCTCCCAGGTGTCTTTTATACAGGTAACGAGCTGAGATTAGGAGCACACTCTTAAAGGGAGTGCTCCTAATCTCAGTTTGTTACCTGTATAAAAGACACCTGTCCACAGAAGCAATCAATCAATCAGATTCCAAACTCTCCACCATGGCCAAGACCAAAGAGCTCTCCAAGGATGTCAGGGACAAGATTGTAGATCTACACAAGGCTGGAATGGTCTACAAGACCATCGGCAAGCAGCTTGGTGAGAAGGTGACAACAGTTGGTGCGATTATTCGCAAATGGAAGAAACACAAAATAACTGTCAATCTCCCTCGGCCTAGGGCTCCATGCAAGATCTCACCTCGTGGAGTTGCAATGATCATGAGAACGGTGAGGAATCAGCCCAGAACTACACGGGAGGATCTTGTCAATGATCTCAAGGCAGCTGGGACCATAGTCACCAAGAAAACAAATGGTAACACACTACGCCGTGAAGGACTGAAATCCTGCAGCGCCCGCAAGGTCCCCCTGCTCAAGAAAGCACATATACAGGGCCGTCTGAAGTTTGCCAATGAACATCTGAATGATTCAGAGGAGAACTGGGTGAAAGTGTTGTGGTCAGAAGAGACCAAAATCGAGCTCTTTGGCATCAACTCAACTCGCGGTGTTTGGAGGAGGAGGAATGCTGCCTATGACCCCAAGAACTCCATCCCCACCGTCAAACATGGAGGTGGAAACATTATGCTTTGGGGGTGTTTTTCTGCTAAGGGGACAGGACAACTTCACCGCATCAATCTGTGGAGGGAGCTGAAGGTTGGAGTTGCCAAACGTCAGGCTCGAAACCTTAATGACTTGGAGAAGATCTGCAAAGAGGAGTGGGACAAAATCCCTCCTGAGATGTGTGCAAACCTGGTGGCCAACTACAAGAAATGTCTGACCTCTGTGATTGCCAACAAGGGTTTTGCCACCAAGTACTAAGTCATGTTTTGCAGAGGGGTCAAATGCTTATTTCCCTCATTAAAATGCAAATCAAGTTATAACATTTTTGACATGCGTTTTTCTGGATTTCTTTGTTGTTATTCTGTCTCTCACTGTTCAAATAAACCTACCATTAAAATTATAGACTGATCATGTTTTTGTCAGTGGGCAAACGTACAAAATCAGCAGGGGATCAAATACTTTTTTCCCTCACTGTATAGGATGCTGTTATCATGGGTGTTGTGTTATTTCAACCCTGTGTTTCTCTCAGATTACAACAGAGGCCCACCTGCACATAATATCATGGTCCAATAACTCTGCCTCCAGGGATGGTTGTGCAATTATACAGAAAGTAAAATGTTAACATGTACTGGAGAGTGGAAAACTAATATTGATAACACTCTTATGCAATGCAACAGTGGCAACTGCTTATGACAATGGGGTTACACGGATCTGCAAATGAAATAAACACAAAAAACAAGACTGAAACAAAAAAAAACATTTCAATGAATAGGTATGCAGCCTTTTTGGGAAAGACCATCACCTTTTTGTATTTTGGGCTATTTGACTTTACCAAGACGAACACCCCATTCCATAGAAGCCTTCTAGCAGTGTAGGCAATATCTAAAACTCTACAGACGCAACATAATGTTAAATCAAAGTTTAATAGTTGTAACTGCATCATATTCCAGAAATTACCATGTACACGATTAATAAATTAACATTCATATCATCATCAGCATTATTATACATCCACTACACTTTAAAAATGGCACCCTATTCCCTATATAGTGTACTTATTTTGACATAAGTACTGTACTATGTAGGGAATATAGTACTACTGTATTTGGGATACACCCCATATACATTAACAAATAAAAACATGTTTTCAAGTGGAGCAGGCAAATGTGAAGACCTTCCATTAATACGTCACACACCCTATTCCCTACATAGTGCACTACTTTTGACCAGAGCCTTATGGGCCCTAGTGCACTATCTAGTGAATAGGGTGCAATTTGGGACCTAACCCACAAACTGACCACTGATCCCAAGTCAGCATTTATCAGCGGATGGAGTGGGGGTAGTGGGAACATTGTGGGAAGCAGCAAATGTGATATTGACCAGGTTAAGAGAAGGGAACAGTCAGGTAACAAGGATGATATTGACCAGGTTAAGAGAAGGGAACAGCCAGGTAACAAGGATGATTTTGACCAGGTTAAGAGAAGGGAACAGCCAGGTAATAAGGATGATATTGACCAGGTTAAGAGACGGGAACAGCCAGGTAACAAGGATGATATTGACCAGGTTAAGAGAAGGGAACAGCCAGGTAACAAGGATGAACTGAAGGATGGGTGGGTGAAGAGGTAAGGAGTGGGAAAATAAATAGGTGAATAATAATACATAAATAAATTGAAGTGAAAAACAGAACACCACAAGTACTAACCCAGAATCAAATCTCCCATTACATGTATGTAACAGCTAGCAATGAGAAACTAAGGTGGTACTGAACTGGTTAAGAGGAGAACAGGCAGTTTACAAGGATTAACTGAAGGAGTAACGAATGGGAAAATAACCGGTAATTAAATAAACCAATTAGTGTGAAAAACAGAACAGCAAATGTGATGAAGAGTGGGGGAACAGCCAGGTAACAAGGGTGAACGAACGATGGTTGGGTAAAGGGGTAAGGAGTGTGAAAAGGGAAAAACAAAACTCCACAAGTACTGTCATCATGTGCAAATCAACTTTAAACAGTCAAAAGATTCAAATCAATGGCACAAGTCTGCATGAACAAAACAACATGAAATGTACATTAACAGTAAATACCATTACTTTACCATATCTTTCTTTCCTCACTGTCATCCCTCCCTCTCCCTCCATCTTTGTGTGTCTCTAGTGTAGTGATCTAGTGTCACTGTCTGGTGACATCAAGAAATTCAAGGAAAGGTGCCTGTCAACAGGTACAACATGAACAAGTGAAGAAACTGGTCAAATGACTCTGTAGAATACGCAGGTGTTGCACCCAATAACTAAAAAAAACTATTTAGTGGTGTTAACTGCAGTTGAAATGCAAGTTAATGTTTCAACAGTGTTAACTTCGCTAAAACACTGGCAAAGTATTTCAATCTAAAACAATTTATTAAAACTTCACTAAATAGTCTCACTATTCAAGGAAGACAGTTAAGAAATTAAGTAATTCATGGTTAGAATTGGGATTCCTTGATTACTAAAAATGTCATCATGGACATTAGGGGGTATTTGCACGTTAAACTCTTGTCCCTGGTCAAAAGTAGTGCACTACATATGGAATAGGGTGCAATTTTGGACGCACGCCCTTGTGTAATATCAGGCTAGTTGACAACATTTCTTGCTAACAGAAAACAGGGATTGTGTAAGGTCAGAGAGAAAAACGCTGTGGAAGTGTTAGGTCAATGTGACAGAGACATTCTCTACAGTCTGGTGTCTACGGGACGTCGGCCCTCTAGGTGCTGGGAACATTTCCAGAACATTCTACTAGGATAAAAACAATAAAATAGGTCTAAAAAATGAAATACAAATGTTGTTGTTTTTTAAAATTAACTTCTTATCCTAAGGTGTTTAAAATATGATAATCATATTCCTTTTGTATTTCTACTCAAGAGGGAGAGAGAGCAGTATTGCTTACATTAATTTCCGAGGATGAGCAACTCATTCTGTGGTAATTCAATCAATACGGAGAAAGCACAAAGGTGTTCATTCAGGGACTAAAGTGAATATAAAAATAGCATTCATAAAATAAGCTTTGCTGCTTAAATCTGTCCCGCATGTGAAACAGTCAGTAGAGGAAGAGTATGCCCTATGTTATCACTCTATTTAGACTAGCTTGGCCTCAGTGGATTTGTCATGCGGTGTAGTCACTGATCTCTCTCTCTCTCTCTCTCTCTCAGCCACCCCCTTCTGCAGTGTAACAATGATGCAGGCTGTGGGCCCAGGTCAAAAGTAGTGCACTATATAGGGAATAGGGTGCCATTCAGGACTCACCCTCAGTTTCAATCAGTGTCAGTGTTCTACATTTCAATACCACAATGACAACTTCTACAATCTCCATCTCTTTTTTTTTTATCTCTCACTTCTGATTTCATATCTGACATTATTTCATAATTCCCTCATCATCACTCACCAGTCCAGTCCATTCTTCTTATGGTCTCACAAACTCACACTTCTGTGGTGCTGCTTGACAAAGCTCTCCTGTCTCTCTCTCCCTATCGCCCCCCTCACCTCCTCCAATCTATCCTGCCTTGGAGTGGGGATGACCAATTCCCTGACCTCCCTGACCTCCCCCACAACTCTCTCCTCTGCCCTGGGGTTCCTGTCTCTATTCTCAGCTATCAGGGACCGGTCCCTCTCCCTCTCCCAGTCCTCTCCCATCAGGCTGCTCACGTCACTCAGATCCCCAAGGTGCTCCACCGAGTCACACTTCTCCAGGTCCGAGGCGATGGTCTGGAGGCTGATGACAGACATGGAGTCTGACCCTGCCTCACCCCTCTCCCTGTGGCCCCAGCCCTGCTCCCTGTGTCTCTCCACCCACTGCCTGGTCTTCTCTCCATCAGCCCAGTCGTTCTCCTCCAACCCCACCCCTCCTCCTCCTCCTCCTCCTCCTCCTCCCCCACAGGCTCCTCCAACCTGAACCCTGACCTCAGCCTCCGCCCCCACTGGGGAGCTCCGCCCACCGCAGGCTACGGGGCGGGCCCTGGTGGCTCGGACACGCCCCCTCTGAGCATGGATCTGCTCGCTGATTTGCTCCAGGTTGCGCAGGGCGACGGAGTAGCGGGTCTTCACCTTTGCAACGCGTTCTTCCAGCTGCACCACCTTCCCCTTGTGCTCCTGACAGGAAATAAACGCAGATGGTCAGCTAGAGCTGCTTATGCCCTGGTCGTTGAAATTAATGGGAGCGTCTCACACTCCGCAAAAGTTACGCGTACACGTCCAATGTAGCAGGCCATGTGTTGCTGAAAACACGTCAGATCTGGCCAAGTGGGAGCATGTAGATCAGAACGGGAATGGTTGTAGCACTGAACCTCGAGGGACACTTATAGTTGACTCAGTTCTTGAATTCATTTAGATATAGACTCCTGCACTATGGGCCATTCTGGCTGGGACAAGGCTACTCACCTCTAGTATGTGGTTGAACTGAGCCTTGAGCTCAAAGTAAGGTTTGGACTTGACGATGACTCTCTTCAGGGATTTCTGGAGGGTCTGGACGCGTTGCTCTGCCTCCTGGCACATCTGAGTGACCCGCTGGTGTTCCCGCTCACTCCACAGCCGCTCCTCCTCTGCCTCGTTCACCTGGGGAAACACACACACACACACACACACACACACACACACCATCAGCAGCCGTGGGTCATGACGGACATCAACCCACCCTGAGCCTCACTCTGTAGATGCCTCTTTCCACATCAATCACCAGCGTCGACACACTGGCACTTTTACAGGTGGTCCTCTGTAGCTCAGCTGGTAGAGCACGGCGCTTGTAACGCCAAGGTAGGTGGGTTCGATCCCCGGGACCACCCATGCACAAAAATGTATGCACGCATGACTGTAAGTCGCTTTGGATAAAAGCGTCTGCTAAATGGCATATTATTATTATTATTATTATTATTATTATACAGGGAGAAAATCAACCAAGAGCAGGATACCTTATTTTCACCTCACACATACAGCGCATTCGGAAAGTATTCAGACCCCTTGACTTTTTCCACATTTTGTTACGTTACATCCTTATTCTAAAACGGGTGAAATAGTTTTTTCCCCCTCATCAATCTACACACAATACCCCATAATGACAAAGCAAAAACAGCTTTTTAGAAATGTTTGCAAATTTAAAATAAATAAAAAACGGAAATATCACATTTACATAAGTATTCAGACCCTTTACTCAGTACTTTGTTGAAGCACCTTTGGCAGCGATTACAGCCTCGAGTCTTCTTGGGTATGATGCTACAAGCTTGGCACGCCTGTTTTTGAGGAGTTTCTCCCATTTTTCTCTGCAGATCCTCAAGCTCTGTCAGGTTGGATGGTGAGTGTCGCTGCACAGCTATTTTTAGGTCTCTCCAGAGATGTTCGATCGGGTTCAAGTCCAGGCTCTGGCTGGGCCACTCAAGGACATTCAGAGACTTGTCCCGAGAGAGAGAAGCCACTCCTGCATTGTCTTGGCTGTGTGCTTAGGGTCTTTGTCCTGTTGGAAGGTGAACCTTCGCCCCAGTCTGAGGTCCTGAGCACTCTGGAGCAGGTTTTCATCAAGAATCTCTCATCTTTCTCTCGATCCTGACTAGTCTCCCAGTCCCTGCCACTGAAAAACATCTCCACCGCATGATACTGCCACCACCATGCTTCACCGTAGGGATGGTGCCAGGTTTCCTCTAGACTTGACGCTTGGCATTCAGGCCAAAGAGTTCAATCTTGGTTTCATCAGACCAGAGAATCTTGTTTCTCATAGTCTGAGAGTCCAAGCGGGCTGTCATGTGCCTTTTACTGAGGAGTGGCTTCCGTCTGGCCACTCTGCCATAAAGGCCTGATTGGTGGAGTGCTGCAGAGATGGTTGTCCTTCTGGAAGGTTCTCCCATCTCAACAGAGGAACTCTGGAGCTCTGTCAGAGTGACCATCGGGTTCTTGATCACCTCCCTAACCAAGGCCCTTCTCCCCCGATTGCTCAGTTTTGCCGGGCGGCCAGCTCTAGGAAGAGTCTTGGTGGTTCCAAACTTCTTCCATTTAAGAATGATGGAGGCCACTGTGTTCTTGGGGACCTTCAATGCTGCAGACATTTTTTGGTACCCTTCCCCAGATGTGTGCCTCGACACAATCCTGTCTCGGAGCTCTACAGACAATTCCTTCAACCTCATGGCTTGGTTTTTGCTCTGACCTGCACTGTCAACTGTGGGACCTTATATAGACAGGTGTGTGCCTTTCCAAATCATGTCCAATCAATTGAATTTAGCAAAGGTGGACTCCAATCAAGTTGTAGAAACATCTCAAGGCTGATCAATGGAAACAGGATGCACATGAGCTCAATTTATAGTCTCATAGCAAAGGGTCTGAATACTTATGTAAATAAATGTGTATGTAAAAATGTTTTTTATTTTGTATAAATTTGCAAACATTCTAAAAACCTGTTTTCGCTTTGTCATTATGGGGTATTGTGTGTAGATTGAAGAACATTTTAATTTAATCCATTTTAGAATAAGGCTGTAACGTAACAAAACGTGGCAAAGGTCAAGGGGTCTGAATACTTTCCGAAGGCGCTGTATCACTCACACCCTTTGAGGGGATCAAAGCATCATTAAGTCATCAGCAGCATCACCAACTGTTAGGTTGACACTTGGTGATGATAACACCTCTCTTCAATCGCATATACAGTGCCTTGCAAAAGGAGGAGTGCCGGGTGTGTTGTGTAAGAGAAGCACTTTGCTCTAGTTTTACGTTGGCTGACTGACTGACTCTCAGAGGGAGGGAGGGAGGGAGGGAGGGAGGGAGGGAGGGAGGGAGGGAGGGAGGGTGTGTGTGTGTGTGTGTGTGTGTGTGCATGTGTGTGTATAAAAGTAATAGGGTGATACAGTGCCTTGCAAAAGTATTCATCCCCCCTTGGCGTTTTTGCTATTTTGTTGCATTACAACCTGGAATTTAAATGGATTTTTATTTGGTGAAGTGAAATGAAAAAAATTACTTTGCTCTGAAGCCCCTAAATAAGATCTGGTGCAACCAATTACCTTCAGAAGTCACATAATTAGTTAAATAAAGTCCACCTGTGTGCAATCTAAGTGTCACATGATCTGTCACATGATCTCAGTATATATACACCTGTTCTGAAAGGCCCCAGAGTCTGCAACACCACTAAGCAAGGAGCACCACCCAGCAAGCGGCACCATGAAGTCCAAGGAGCTCTCCAAACAGGTCAAGGACAAAGTTGTGGAGAAGTACAGATCAGGGTTGGGTTATAAAAAAATATCCGAAACTTTGAACATCCCACGGAGCACCATTAAATCCATTATTAAAAAATGGAAAGAATATGGCACCACAACAAACCTGCCAAGAGAGGGCCGCCCACCAAAACTCACAGACCAGGCAAGGAGGGCATTAATCAGAGAGGCAACAAAGAGACCAAAGATAACCCTGAAGGAGCTGCAAAGCTCCACAGTGGAGATTGGAGTATCAGTCCATAGGACCACTTTAAGCCGTACAGTCCACAGAGCTGGGCTTTACGGAAGAGTGGCCAGAAAAAAGCCATTGCTTAAAGAAAAAAATAAGCAAACACGTTTGGTGTTCGCCAAAAGGCATGTGGGAGACTCCCCAAACATATGGAAGAAGGTACTCTGGTCAGATGAGACTAAAATTGAGCTTTTTGGCCATCAAGGAAAACGCTATGTCTGGCGCAAACCCAACACCTCATCACCCCGAGAACACCATCCCCCCAGTGAAGCATGGTGGTGGCAGCATCATGCTGTGGGGATGTTTTTCCATCGTCAGGGACTGGGAAACTGGTCAGAATTGAAGGAATGATGGATGGCGCTAAATACAGGGAAATTCTTGAGGGAAACCTGTTTCAGTCTTCCAGAGATTTGAGACTGGGACGGAGGTTCACCTTCCAGCAGGACAATGACCCTAAGCATACTGCTAAAACAACACTTGAGTGGTTTAAGGGGAAACATTTAAATGTCTTGGAATGGCCTAGTCAAAGCCCAGACCTCAATCCAATTGAGAATCTGTGGTATGACTTAAAGATTGCTGTACACCAGCGGAACCCATCCAACTTGAAGGAGCTGGAGTAGTTTTGCCTTGAAGAATGGGCAAAGATTCCAGTGACTAGATGTGCCAAGCTTATAGAGACATACCCCAAGAGACTTGCAGTTGTAATTGCTGCAAAAGATGGCTCTACAAAGTATTGACTTTGGGGGGTGAATAGTTATGCACGCTCAAGTTCAGTTTTTTTGTCTTATTTCTTGTTTGTTTCACAAAAATATTATTTTGCATCTTCAAAGTGGTAGGTATGTTGTGTAAATGAAATGATACAAACCCCCCAAAAAAATCCATTTTATTTCCAGGTTGCAAGGCAACAAAATAGGAAAAATGCCAAGGGGGTTGAACACTTTCGCAAGCCACTGTATACATGTTAAGTGCACTGTGGCACACTTGAGTCACTTCCATAGCAGAATAGAATAGCGGAGCTCCATTGCATGAGAATGAGGACGTCCAACCTTGATCTTTATAAGATTACTGGTCCAAATTAATTAGCATTGATTAAGTGCCCATCCCCCTGCGCCACGCTGGCCGTCTCAGGCTACATACTAAACAGCTGCTGTGGCCATCTGACACTTACCCAAATGGTGCCCTATTCCCTATATAGTGCACTACTTTTGACCTATGGGCCCTGGTCAAAAGTAGTGCACTATATAGGGAATAGGGAACCATTTGGGATGGAGCCTTAGACCTCCACTACAGAATGATGAGGAGGCTTAATGCGTTCACATTTCCATTGGACCTTATTCAAGTACAATCTTGTGGATGAAGAGATTGATAGTTCTCACAGGACCCCCTCCACCATCATTCACTGTCTACCACAGATATAGCTGTAGCCACTAGTAGGGGGCTAGTGATTGTCTAGTACAGAGATAATCAACTCCAGGCCTGGGTCATTGTCTAGTGGAGCGATAATCAACTCCAGGACTGGTGGGTTGAGGTAGTGCTGGTTTTATTTTCTACCTGGTGGTTAAAGTCACTGTACATCTCTCCCGAGTGGCGCAGTGGTCTAAGGCGCTGCATCGCAGTGCTAGCTGTGCCACTAGAGATCCTGGTTCTAATCCAGGCTCTGTCGTAGCCGGCCGCGACCGGGAGACCCATGGGGCGGCGCACAATTGGCCCAGCGTCGTCCAGGGTAGGGGAGGGAATGGCCGGCAGGGGATGTAGCTCAGTTGGTAGAGCATGGCGTTTGCAACGCCAGGGTTGTGGGTTCGATAAAATAATGTATGTGCTAACTGTAAGTCGCTCTGGATAAGAGCGTCTGCTAAATGACTAAAATGTAAAATGTATATCTCTGAATCAGTCCCTGGTTAGAAAGAGAGAATAAAAACTAGAAGTGTTTCAGCCCTCCAGGACCAAAATTGAACCATAGTTATGCCATAACCCATCCTCTGTCTTATTAACTGTCTACCATAGATATAGCTTTAGCCACAAGTATTAACTGTCTAGTACAAAGATAATCAACTCCTGGACTTTGGGTTGAAATACTACAGGTT
>NC_059199.1:59348926-59453926 GCF_020615455.1 Coregonus clupeaformis | reverse complement strand
GACAGACAGACAGACAGAGAGAGAGAGAGAGAGAGAGAGAGAGAGAGAGAGAGAGAGTTTAAGTGATAAGACAGAGACTGCATCTCAAATAGCACCCTATTCACTATGTAGGAGATAGGGTGCTATTTGGGACGCACCCAGAGGCAGCAGCCAGTCTGTGCTGGAGCAATATAAAGCACCCAGATTGTACTGAGAGAGAATAGATGAAATGAAGAGGTCAGACAAGCAGTTGCTCCATGTGACAGGGCCTGCAGATGTCAGGCTGATAATGGTAATGGAATTCTACCATTGTTGAACTACAACCCTTTCATAGTTAAAAAAACGTCAGAGGACGGGTAGAAGATTGTAGCAAGGCTAACTTAAGTGTGCACAGTTAATATCAGATCATGTCATCGGAAAGGGGGATACCTAGTCAGTTGCACATTTTAGTCATTTAGCAGACGCTCTTATGCAGAGCGACTGACAGGAGTAATTAGGGTTAAGTGCCTTGCTCAAGGGCACGTCGACAGATTTGTCACCTAGTCGGCTCGGGGATTCAAACCAGCGACCTTTCGGTAACTGGCCCAACGCTCTTAGCCGCTAGGCTACCTGCCGCCCTGCACAACTGAATGCATTCAACAGAAATGTGTCTTGTGCATTTAACCCAACACCTCTGAATCAGAGAGGTGGGGGGGGGGGCTGCCTTAATCAACGTCCACGGCGCCCGGGGGAGCAGTTGCTGTTGGGGGTTAAGTGCCTTGATCAAGGGCAGAACAGCAGATTTTTCCACCTTGTCGGCTCGGGATTCAAACCAGCTCGGTTACTGGCCCAACGCTCTTAACCGCTAGGCTACCTGCCCTGGCATTTCTGAGCACAAATCCCCCAAGAAAGCAGCGGTATTGTCCCTGTCTCCGGACGCCCCCAACGTCCTAGGTTGGAATTACGCCTCTGACCTCATGCTTCATTACAATAAATGTTCATTGGTGAGTTCATTGACAGCTAGAGAGATAGATAGAGAGAAAATAAAACAAGATCTGACCTGAGCTCTGTCCCGCAACACTTCGAAGTCAGCCTGGGAGAGGAACTGGTTATACAGCACTCCTGGGATGGACAGATTGATAGAGAGGTAGAGAGAGACAGGAAGCGAGGTAGACAGGAAGGGAGGTAGAGAGGAGAGAGAGAGAGAGAATGAAAGACACAGATAGCTTACAGACAAGGTTAAAGGTGCAGCCCACATCAATACTTGATCACTCTATTCCAGTTTACAGCACATCTGAGAGCAGGGGTTACAACTCACCACACACACACACACAACACACAGCCTGTATTGACAGATTGCTATCCTACAGAGACAGGCCACCTTGTCAGTCATCCTACTGGGGGAAGAAAATGAAACCCAAAGAAATCAATCAGCTTTGTAAGTCCTCAGGGAGTGGCTAGATGTCTCTTGGACAACGCAGGAGAAAATACAGGACTGGGGCCGTATTTATAAAGTACCTCAGAGTAGGTCAGGATTTTTTTCGGAATCAAAATGGGGCTTAAGTGGTGGGCGTGGCCAATGACGCGGTCGCCGACTGAGCATTTTAGAGGTCCTCCTTTTTGACTAGCAAGAGCAGTGTGAGGGTTTCTCTTTTCTTTCTCCTCATTGTTAGTTCTCAAAGATTATCTTATTTTTAAATATATACAGTGCCTTCAGAAAATATATTTGCGAAAAATTCTAAAAACGTTGTTTTTACTTTGTCATTATGGGGT
Source organism: Coregonus clupeaformis (assembly GCF_020615455.1). Taxonomy (NCBI): domain Eukaryota; kingdom Metazoa; phylum Chordata; class Actinopteri; order Salmoniformes; family Salmonidae; genus Coregonus; species Coregonus clupeaformis. The sequence continues at coordinate 59,452,195 of NC_059199.1, read as the reverse complement.
ATTGTGTGTAGATGGGTGTGAAAAAAATATCAATTGAATCCATTTTGAATTCAGGCTGTAACACACAAAACGTGGAATAAGTCAATTATCTTTTCTACATACTATATCTGATTTTTGTCATTAAGTTTACACTGAAAACGTTTTACCATCCCGGAAATGATTTTCAAAAAACGTTTTTTTTTTTTTTTTTTTTTTTAAATACAAAATAAATATTATTGTTGTTATTTGTATTTATTTTACTGTTTGGACTGAGGCCGTCTGAAAAGAAAAAAACAAGTTTCTACGCAGAAAAAAACCCTGTGAGTGTTGATCTAGGATCAGTTTAGCCTTTTAGATCAAAATGAATAGTATTAACATGGATAGAGGGGGAATGATCCTAGATCAGCACTCCTACTCTGAAGCACTTGATACATACTGGTTTCATTTCAAAGCACTGAAGTCTTACGGCCTGTTTTTCCAAGCAACGTAATTCCTATTAACGGCATGTCTCACATGGTTATTACCAGAGATAAGAGCCACTGGTTGCCCCTGGGTGAGAGAGCGTGATCTCACCAACCATTAGGTGGGACGGACATAATTCGTCACAATGAAAAAAAGAGAAACCTGCTCATGAAAGCTTGTATTAAACGTGCACGTGCACACACAGAGGGCCTCACCCTCAGAGAACTGTAGTCGATCTCTCTCCAGCTCCCATAGTCTGATCTGGTCTGTGATGGTGGGGGGCAGCACTGGGTTCTGTGAGACACAGAGAGAGTAGGTAGGAGTTAGGCTTTATCCCAAATGGTACCCTATTCACTACGTAGTGTACTACTTTAGACCAGGGTCCATAAGGAATAGGGCCCATAGGGAATAGGGTCTATAGGGAATAGGGTCTATAGGGAATAGAGCCCATGGTCTCTGGTCAAAAGTAGTACACTATGTAAGGAATAGGGTGCTATTTGGAACAAAACCTTAGTCTAGCATGGTAATGTAATGAAGAAATATGAGTGATGAGCCTCCAGTGTGGGAGTAGGGCAAGGCTATTACTGTAATCAACACAGCAGAGAGAGAGAGAGAGAGACAGAGAGAGAGACAGAGACAGAGACAGAGACAGAGAGAGAGAGAGAGAGATACCGAGAGAGACAGAGAGAGAGAGAGAGAGAGAGAGAGAGAGAGAGACAGAGACAGAGACAGAGACAGAGACAGAGACAGAGACAGAGACAGAGACAGAGAGAGAGAGAGAGAGAGAGAGAGATACCGAGAGAGACAGAGAGAGAGAGAGAGAGAGAGAGCGAGAGAGAGAGAGAGAGAGAGAGAGAAAGAGAAAGAGAGAGAAGAGAGAGACAAACGAGGGAGCAGATTGACAGATTGGAGGTACCTGTTTCAGCATGACAGGATGTGCTCTGGTCCTTAGAAAGTGGAGAATCTGAAAAGCACAAAAACATGATCATAAACACTTTACCACAGAAGATCAGAAGCACCATACCACCATTTCATGTGCCGTATATCAACTAAAACACACAGACTGAATAGACAAAAACATAAATACTTTCGCATACTTTCGAAGCTGAGCGGAAATGGAAGAAAACTAGACTCCCTGCGGACCTGGCATCTTTTCACTCCCTCCTCTCTACATTTCTTCATCTGTTTCTGCTGCTAAGGCCACTTTCTACCACTCTAAATTCCAAGCATCTGCCTCTAACCCTAGGAAGCTCTTTGCCACCTTCTCCTCCCTGCTGAATCCTCCTCCCCCTCCCCCCTCTCTGTGGATGACTTCGTCAACCATTTTGAAAAGAAGGTTGACGACATCTGATCCTCGTTTGTTAAGTCAATTGACACTGCTGGTCCTGCTCACACTGCCCTACCCTATGCTTTGACTTCTTTCTCCCCTCTCTCTCCAGATAAAATCTTGCGACTTGTGACGGCCGGCCGCCCAACAACCTGCCCGCTTGACCCTATCCCCTCCTCTCTTCTCCAGACCATCTCCGGTGACCTTCTCCCTTACCTCACCTCGCTGATCAACTCATCCTTGACCGCTGGCTATGTCCCTTCCGTCTTCAAGAGAGCGAGAGTTGCACCCCTTCTCAAAAAACCTACACTCGATCCCTCCGATGTCAACAACTACAGACCAGTATCCCTTCTTTATTTTCTCTCCAAAACTCTTGAGCGTGCCGTCTTTAGCCAACTCTCTTGCTATCTCTCTCAGAATGACCTTCTTGATCCAAACCAGTCAGGTTTCAAGACTGGTCATTCAACTGAGACTGCTCTTCTCTGTGTCACGGAGGCTCTCCGCACTGCTAAAGCTAACTCTCTCTCCTCTGCTCTTGTCCTTCTAGACCTGTCTGCTGCCTTTGATACTGTGAACCATCAGATCCTCCTCTCCACCCTCTCCGAGCTGGGCATCTCCGGCGCGGCTCACTCTTGGATTGCGTCCTACCTGACCGGTCGCTCCTACCAAGTGGCGTGGCGAGAAGCTGTCTCCGCACCACGTGCTCTCACCACTGGTGTCCCCCAGGGCTCAGTTCTAGGCCCTCTCCTATTCTCGCTATACACCAAGTCACTTGGCTCTGTCATATCCTCACATGGCCTCTCCTATCATTGCTACGCTGACGATACACAACTAATCTTCTCCTTTCCCCCTTCTGATAACCAGGTGGCGAATCGCATCTCTGCATGTCTGGCAGACATATCAGTATGGATGACGGATCACCACCTCAAGCTGAACCTTGGCAAGACGGAGCTGCTCTTCCTCCCGGGAAGGACTGCCCGTTCCATGATCTCGCCATCACGGTTGACAACTCCGTTGTGTCCTCCTCCCAGAGTGCGAAGAGCCTTGGCGTGACCCTGGACAACACCCTGTCGTTCTCCGCTAACATCAAGGCGGTGACCCGATCCTGTAGGTTCATGCTCTACAACATTCGGAGAGTACGACCCTGCCTTACACAGGAAGCGGCACAGGTCCTAATCCAGGCACTTGTCATCTCCCGTCTGGATTACTGCAACTCGCTGTTGGCTGGGCTCCCTGCCTGTGCCATTAAACCCCTACAACTCATCCAGAATGCCGCAGCCCGTCTGGTGTTCAACCTTCCCAAGTTCTCTCACGTCACCCCGCTCCTCCGCACACTCCCCTGGCTTCCAGTTGAAGCTCGCATCTGTTACAAGACCATGGTGCTTGCCTATGGAGCTGTGAGGGGAACGGCACCTCCGTACCTTCAGGCTCTGATCAGTCCCTACACCCAAACGAGGACATTGCGTTCATCCACCTCTGGCCTGCTGGCTCCCCTTCCTCTGCGGAAGCATAGTTCCCGCTCAGCCCAGTCAAAACTGTTCGCTGCTCTGGCACCCCAATGGTGGAACAAGCTCCCTCACGACGCCAGGACAGCGGAGTCACTCACCACCTTCCGGAGACATTTGAAACCCCACCTCTTTAAGGAATACCTGGGATAGGATAAAGTAATCCTTCTACCCCCCCCCAAAAAAAAAAAAGTGGTTTTCCCACTGGCTATAGGGTGAATGCACCAATTTGTAAGTCGCTCTGGATAAGAGCGTCTGCTAAATGACGTGAATGTAAATGCATACAGAACAACCATGTATAACAGTGAATACTAGAACACCAATATGCTGAAGAGAGAAAATCATTAATACAAAACCTGACAAGCTCCAAGCTGCCATTATGTTGTTCAGTAGTGTAAAGTAACCAGCTACCTGTTGTGAGGAGGAGTGTGTGTGTGTGTGTGTGTGTGTCTACCTGCTGTGAGGAGGAGTGTGTGTGTGTGTGTCTACCTGCTGTGCAGTGATGCCGTTAGCGATGGCTTGCTGCACTGACTCCCTGGTAACATGGGCTACCACCACGTTAGGGAAGCGATAGAGGCACTCGCTAAACAGAGCCACCAAAGCTATCTGCAGCTCAGAGTCTGGGGAGGACAATCAGACAGGAGATCAGTAATGACATGAAGAAGTCAACATTATGCTGCTATCTATTTGTAAATACCTGTTATCAAAGTGTCAACCATTTTTTTTTTTTTATGACAGAAAATAAATAAGTTAATAGACTATTCAGTACCACCTGGAAATTAGTAATACATTAAATACTACAATCCCAACATTGAGAGAGCGGGATTGACACACAGGGATGAATCCTAACTTGAGAGCTGCACAGATAACTCAAGAGTTGAGGCGTAAATCTGGAATTGGTCAATGGGAGATTTGTATGAAAACTCGAGTTACGCTGGCAGATCTGAAGTTAGGTTTCAGTGGTCCACACTGTCAGACAATACACTGCAGAATTAAGACCTTCCATTGGAAACATACTAGTATAAGCATAGAGGCGATAGTTGGTTTCCACTACGATGAAACCTGAATCCCCAGTCCCTGGGGCAGCGCCCATGGCGGTGGAGGAAGAGTTGGCGGAGACGCCAGCAGACAGGGTGATGGCCAGCCTGGTGGGGTAGTACCTTCTAGACTTCCTCTGAGGAGACCAGAGAGAGAGAGGGTAGGGGTACAGGACCAGGGGTGAAAAGGACAGTGAGAGAAGACAACTAAATATTATTTGTGTCTGTCCATTCTGTTCTGTCCATTCTGTTCTGTCCATTCAATCTGTCCATTCTGTTCTGTCCATTCTGTTCTGTCCATTCTGTTCTGTCCATTCAATCTGTCCATTCAATCTGTCCATTCTGTTCTGTCCATTCAATCTGTCCATTCTGTTCTGTCCATTCAATCTGTCCATTCTGTTCTGTCCATTCAATCTGTCCATTCTGTTCTGTCCATTCAATCTGTCCATTCTGCTCTGTCCATTCAATCTGTCCATTCTGTTCTGTCCATTCTGTTCTGTCCATTCAATCTGTCCATTCTGTTCTGTCCATTCTGTTCTGTCCATTCAATCTGTCCATTCTGTTCTGTCCATTCAATCTGTCCATTCTGTTCTGTCCATTCAATCTGTCCATTCTGTTCTGTCCATTCAATCTGTCCATTCTGTTCTGTCCATTCAATCTGTCCATTCTGTTCTGTCCATTCTGTTCTGTCCATTCTGTTCTGTCCATTCAATCTGTCCATTCTGTTCTGTCCATTCAATCTGTCCATTCTGTTCTGTCCATTCAATCTGTCCATTCAATCTGTCCATTCTGTTCTGTCCATTCAATCTGTCCATTCTGTTCTGTCCATTCTGTTCTGTCCATTCAATCTGTCCATTCTGTTCTGTCCATTCAATCTGTCCATTCTGTTCTGTCCATTCAATCTGTCCATTCAATCTGTCCATTCTGTTCTGTCCATTCTGTTCTGTCCATTCAATCTGTCCATTCTGTTCTGTCCATTCTGTTCTGTCCATTCAATCTGTCCATTCTGTTCTGTCCATTCAATCTGTCCATTCTGTTCTGTCCATTCAATCTTTCCATTCTGTTCTGTCCATTCAATCTGTCCATTCAATCTGTCCATTCAATCTGTCCATTCTGTTCTGTCCATTCTGTTCTGTCTTGATATCTTGCTCTTCCACCATATTTTTTGTTTGTTTATTTGACAGCAACCATGTACAAAAACAAAAACAAATACATTCTAAAAGCTTTAACAAGAGCAATATATTTTGTTTAATTTGAAAACAGCATAACATTGTAAAAGCAGAATATTTCAGTCCTCCCAGCTCCCTAACCTTTGACCCCATAACAGTGTATTCCGTGGGAATTGTGTAGGTTCGGCCCTAATTTATGTGCTCTCTGTCACCTGGAGTTGCATGGTAAATGGTCCAGGAACAAAGGACAACGCCCAAGGACTAGTCAGCCCTTCCCCGCTCTGAGGGGCCAAAATGTACCTCTCTGTTACAGTATTCAGAGCACTGACTATTGCATGTGATAGAATAATACTATAGTATGCATGTCTGGTATCTATCTGAAACTTGTTCACTGAGGATAACTCTGGTGCTATCTACATGTATCTATGATCTCTGTGGTTTCTTGTATCTGTACAGGGTGAACTCTGAATTACTCTATGCAAAGAGGTTTTATCGTCTTCTCGGGAATTCTGTCTCATTTACATTGGTGTCATCCCCCACACAAGCCTTTAGATGCTGTGTTCACCCTGTGGAGATTGGGCCTGGGAGTATTTAGGTTACTGTAAAACTTGGTATCGTTTTGACTGGTCAATGGTGGTTGGTTTTGGGTTGAAAGGTTACTCCTTCAGATGTTATGAATGGAATGAAAAGCCTTTGATCTCTCTCTTATCCTGTATCCAGTCCATGGAGGAAGGTTGTACGATCAATTCTCATTTCCTCGGCTTCTAGAACTCTGGCCTAGTAAGCAACTCTGTGTTTATGCTTTTGTCCTGTAAGTTAACCTATAAGGATATAGGTTATATAAACATATAAGGAGCTATATGCTTAGAGTAATTCCTTGTAATGCTTGTCGCATGTGAGGTATTTATTATAACATATACACACACATGCCAAATGTTACTGTCCTCTACAATTGTAGCTACATAGCTCGTTCTACTCCACCATATCTTACCTTTCTCTGGAAGACGAGGCCAAACTCTCTCAGGTGCTGTAGGAAGGTGAGCAGAGACTCACTCATCCCCTCCACTGAGTAGTCCTGGGGCACAGGACAGGGGTGACAACATCAGTCGATAAGAGACTATAAGCAGAATATCCCATGATCTAATAATGCACAATGACTATGATATATTTTGACATGACTGACACGACATCACGTCATACCGTGTAGAAATCGATCGGTGGTTAAAGTTGAGTGTTCTGCAGGTAAGCTGCCAGGTAGCTGTAATGTGTTACAAGACTCACCCTGCCTAGTGTTGAGAAACTGAGCTGGAACAAGAAGGACAGAATCTCCACCAGGTCCATTCCACGAGTCTGAAAAATGAGGAGGACAAGAGAGAGATATAATACTGGGGAACTGTGTGTGTGTGTGTGTGTGTGTGTGTGTGTGTGTGTGTGTGTGTGTGTGTGTGTGTGTGTGTGTGGGACGTGTTTAACTATACTTGTGGGAACCAGATGTCCCCACAAGAATAGTAAACCCAAGAACATTTTGACCAACTGGAGACATTTTGTTGGTCCCCACAAGGTAAAATGCTATTTCTAGGGGGTTTAGGGTTAAGGTTAGAATTAGTGTTAGGAGAGGGTTAGGAGCTAGGGTTAGGTTTAGGGTTAAGGTTAGGTTTTTGGGTTAGGGTTAAGGTTAGGGTTAGAGGTTAGGGAAAATAGTGTTTTGAATGGGACTGAATTGTATGTCCCCACAAGGTTAGCTGCGCCAGACTGTGTGTGTGTGTGTGTCTGAGGACGTACCTGTGCCGTGTTGAGGTACTGTAGGGTGAAGTACCAGAGCTGAGAGGCTGTGTCCAGGAGGAGGAACTGGAAACCAGCAGAGGTGATACAGGGAGCATCTCCAGCCTCACTGGAGGAGAGGAAGAAGTGTAGGATGAATGAGGAGAGAAAGAGGACGGAAAAGAGAGGAACAGAGAAATTAGAAAGAATATTGTGGAGAAAAAAAAATACATCGAAAACAGAGAACAGTTGAAAATACGTGAAAATCCCAAACACATTCATAGAAAAATAATACAGGTAAAATAGTGATAAAAAATACAAATGACAAGAAATAAAGAGTGTATGTGAGAGTATAACATTTGAGTTCACAGTGGTCCCTCAGCGGCGTGGTACCTACGTTCTCATAAGGCCAGCCTGAATGAGGAGCTGGGACAGATCCTGGCTGACTGCAGCACTGGGACAGCCCACCATGAAGTGGAGAACAACCTCCCAGCGCTCCAAGGCATACTTATCCAGACTCTCCACATCACGGGCATGTCTGTCAGGACCCAGACTGTCACCCTGGTCTGCCCACGACTTACCCCTGAGAGGAGGAGGAGAGGGAGGAGGAAGAGGAGGTAGTGGAGGAGGAGGAATATGAGGAGGCGGTAGTGGAAGAGGAGGTAGTGGAGGAGCAGGAAGAGGAGGAGGAGGAGAAGAGAGTAAGCATAAGTGAGCCATAATACATGAGCCGTACGAAAGACACGCGTTCACTCGCAAGTTTTAGCTTTGGTAGTTCTACTGCTGGCATATTAAGCCCCCATGTGGTACTGTAGACACTAAGTACCTTACAAATGAAAGGGTTGACTTACCCTCCTAATAATGCTATTCTCAGGTTGTCTTTGAATACGGGGTTCAGAACGTTTCCCTGCAGGCCTCCCTGTAGCTGCTGGCTGTGCCATAGTCTGAGACCAGACAGCACAGAGACACACTGATCGTGGTCCCTGAAGAAAGAGAAGAAGAAAGAGAGAGTGAACTACAGAGACTGAAGGTTAACTGACAGTCATTTAACAACCTGACATTTGACTGAATTTACAATGGAGCATCGGACACGTACTATGTATGATTCGGATAGACTTACTTTTCACTGTCTTTTTTCACCCACAGAGCCACCGCTGCCTGAGGAAGGGGTTGGTCCAGGAACAGCATTCGCATTACATAATTCTTGGCCAATGGGGGGAGCTCCCTGTCAAGCAGTGAAACAAGCAGATAATCTGACTCCCTGATTTACGTTGCATGTGAGTCCGGTGCAACCCAAAATACCGATCATCGTGCTTGTATATGTAACATGGTGCTAAATGTGTAGACAGCCTGTGTTCTGTTCCAAATATGTTATAAATAATAATGTGTGCATTAAAAATCAATTTGTGTACTAAGCATAGCAAACAGCAGGATTTATGCATGTCATATTTTACAGTTACTATAATAGTGTTGTTTAACTGGACTGATCCCGCACCTGTAGACAGCCAGACATGTGGCCGGATGGTTGTACAATCTGTCCAAGATCTCAGGGCTCAACTCTTTCAGGTACTCATGGAGGTTCTTGCATTGTAACTGCACGCGCAGCTTCATCTTCTACCGAAGACAAAAACAGATGCAGATGACAACTACAGTAAGAATTCAATGTGTTTCTTCTATGGTTAACAATAATGACACAAGTCTGAAGAGTACAAGCTTAGCTAGCTAGCTAACGAGGATGGAATGGAACAGAGCGTTTTAAAGTGAGACAGAAAGTGCAATCAACCATGTACATCGACATTTTATTGTTTACCTTATGGTTGGGTATCGGATAAGGTCCAAAATAATTCCTATAAACTAATAAATTCAGAAATGTTCAGCATCTTTTTTTTCTCAGCAAGTGAATAGAAGCCATGTTGGATGATCACGTGATTCAGACATCTACAAGGGGGAGCGTTCTGATTGGAGCAACTACTTTTGCTGCACTCAACGCCACAGTGAAATGTAAATGCAGTATTTTATTTTTGATTGATAAATAAAGATTGCAATAATTGCTAATGTATACATTTGTAAACATGTAAGTAGGTTATTTAGATAAATTCACTGTCATTCCCTGAGAGCGTTGACAAAATGTAGAAGGGAAACGATAACAGCAACAAACATGTTCACAATCCAACTGATGCAGCAAAGGATTTAAAATGCTTAGCATCCCAGAGCGACTAGCCTAAACCTCATTACAAGCAATGAAGTGCAAGGAATAGCATACCAATTGTGTTTTCTCCAATACGATCTCAAGTTTGCACTACACTGATCAAACACATTTTTGTTTACAGATAAAAGAAAGGAGAAGAGATGAATATTGAAGGAGGTCCAGGGGAATGGGGAACCATCTGAGCGTCTCGATCTCTTCTCAGGAGTCCTTCTTCTCTTTATCTGTAGGCACAAATTAAATCACTATAAGTAACATATCCACTCACTCATAAGTTAACATTTAGAATATATACCGTTTATGGGGTAGGTGCTTGTCACATTGTGGTGCAGAACAACATCAAATTGAATAGATTGATGAATCTGGTGGTGAGAACTGCTTAGAATAGACTTGGTGAATTGGTGTTTGAGTGAGATGTAATAGGTGTGTACATTCTACATTACCTGCAGTGTATACAGGTGAAGAAGACCGTCTGTCCTTCATCTGCAGATCTCATTTGTCTGGTGTGATAAACCATCCCCTCTTTATTGCAGCGCCTTTCAATCTAGAATGCAAGAGTTTGAGGAGGTTAGAGAGAAGATATTGATACAGTGGTGCAGTGGTATTCAAATCTGAGCATGGAGGTCCGGAGTACTGCTGGTTTTCTGTTCTACCTGATAATTAAAATCTGTCCCCGATTAGAGGGGAAGAACGAAAATCAGAAGTGGAACTGTCGTCGAGGTCTAGGTTTGAATACCCCTACAGTAGTCTGTACTATTACACTGGAATTCCTCATTTTTAAAGGGTCGTTTTATTGATCACTTTAGGAACTTTTTAGGTGAATTCTTACCACAGCCCCCTTGAGTTTTGAGTCCTCCTCCTCCACAGCAACAGTGGACCGTTCTAGAGCGTTAAAGACAACTGAAGACGTGACCTCTTGACCTGAAAATTCTGGAGAGATAGAAGTACATAAAAACACAGTTATATTTTTTTTACATTTTAGTCATTTAGCAGACGCTCTTATCCAGAGCGACTTACAGTTAATGCATACATTTTTTTTTTTTCATACCCCCTGTGGGAATCAAACCCACAACCCTGGCGTTGCAAACGCCATGCTCTATCAACTGAGCTACATCCCCTGCCGGCCATTCCCTCCCCTACCCTGGACGACGCTGGGCCAATTGCGCGCCGCCCCATTGGTCTCCCGGTCGCGGCCGGCTACGACAGAGCCTGGATTCGAACCAGGATCTCTAGTGGCACAGCTAGCAGGGTCCAAGGGTCACATACTGATGATGACAAAAGAGACTGGCTGGATGAAATACAATACCTGGATGACTACTTGTTTGTCTTTGTGAGAATAGTTACCTAGCCAGGGGTGTATTCATTAGTCGGATTCCGTTCCAAAACGCTTAGTCTGTTGCAAAATGTTTAGCAGCGTTATGCAACTAATGAATATACCCCTGATCCCAGATCTGTTTGTTCCAATGGCTGTATATATACATTTACATTTTAGTCATTTAGCAGACGCTCTTATCCAGAGTGACTTACAGTTAGTGAGTGCATACATTTTCATACTGGCCCCCTGTGGGAATCGAACCCACAACCCTGGCGTTGCAAACGCCATGCTCTACCAACTGAGCTACAGAGATGCCAATATATATATATATGAATGGACAAAGCCATCGATCACGTGACACCATTCATTCATATGTGAAGACTCAATAGCGCATTGAAGCCAAATGAAGTCAGTTAAGATGGCGTCTCATGGAGACATAAACATGCACAGGTTGAGCTACTCCAGGAAGTGACGTTGCAGGCTAGCTCAGTGCTGCCCCCTTTCGTTGAGTAACTCAAGTTGAAGGCTGACTGGGGTACTGCAGGCTGCCATTAGCAACACAATTATCCTTATAACTTCTTCTGTGTGTGATTTTAAAATAAATCGGTAAAAGGACATACATCGGGTGCATTACAATTATTTATTGGTACCAGGATTTACATGAAGATTGCCATTTTTCTATTCACTGTAATGGGGGACCCGGTTTGTGCTCTTGCCAATTCCATGGACCATTCCATCTGTGGTCCTCTGTAGCTCAATTGGTAGAGCATGGCGCTTGTAACGCCCGGGTAGTGGGTTCGATCCCCGGGGCCACCCATACATAAAAATGTAGGCACACATGACTGTAAGTCGCTTTGGATAAAAGCGTCTGCTAAATGGCATATTATTATTCCATAGAGATAGATAGAGGATCTATAGGGTCTGTGACAGCATGGGCAGCGCCATTGAGGTCATCTCCATTTTGAAGTAGTCCATTTTCTTCTTCACGATTGGCTGATCCCTCCTGATGACCCGGTTGGACATGACTCCAACAGGGTCACCAGGAGGGATCAGCCAATGTAGTTGGAAGTCCCACCCAGTTGACTACATTAAAATGGTGGAAGCCCTCAATGGCGCTGCCCATGCTAAAACGGCCTTTTGGCCACTAGAGGCCTCTATCATTCTCTATGGGACCATTCATCGTCAAGCCATGTTTGCCATGATGATGATGATGATGAGTGATAGGCAGTTGGCATGATAGCGCAAACAGACTGGCAAGCAGTTGACCCCTTTAGCTAATGATTCTGTCTGTCAGTAGGATACATCATTATCTCCAGCAGGGAAATTTAACTGACAACAAACAACCCATCCTCACCGCGGACAGGTGACTGTGTCCTCAAATCAAATCAAAATGTATTGGTCACATACACATGGTTAGCAGATGTTATTGCGAGTGTAGCGAAATGCTTGTGCTTCAGCGGAGTCACTGACCACCTTCCGGAGACACTTGAACCCCTACCTCTTTAAGGAATACCTGGAATAGTCTAACAGTAATCCTTCTACCCCTCCCCTAGTGGTGGTTGTATCACTGGCTATCCTAAATTGAATGCACCAATTTGTAAGTCGCTCTGGATAAGAGCGTCTGCTAAATGACTTAAATGTAAATGCTTCTAGTTCCGACAGTGCAGTAATATCTAGCAAGTAATATCTAACAGTTCCGCAACAAATATCTAACACACACAAATCTAAGTAAAGGAAGATTTTATGAGCTAACAATGTAAGAAATAATACTTTTTTTTTTTATACTGCAGTTTCCTAAAGACTACTAGCGAGGCAGCCCTCTCTGTCGGCGCAATTTTAAAACCCAAGTAGAGGCAGTACGTTCCCATACTCAGGACATCAGTTGGGCTCTCCAGTGAAACACATCACTGGCTAAGTATTTCAGTGAACAATGTCATCAAAAATTTGACAACAAACTTTTTGAGGTTGACAGATACAGCTAGCCACTTTATTTAGCACCTTGTTCACTTCAACACGTCATGTGTTTAACAACTGACTTATGTTCACATTTGAACACATAGTTAGCTAGCCTGCTGTCAAACAACTGTATCCAGATACCACAGTTTCCAATCTTACATTCTCTGTAGACCCAGATGTTATAGCATGTTTCCGTGTTATTGTTCCTGTAATTTTTCTCAGGCAAATGCGCAGGTCGGAGTTTGGGGACTTTAAACGCATGCTCACAGAGTCGCACGTTGACTACGTATTTAAAAACCAACGATAGCTCTCATTTCCAAACGCTGTAGCTACATTTCTTCATCACGAATAAGGTAAACAGTGCTCACAAGGGAAACAAATCTGAAATATTAATCGCGTTAATTTCCCATGTTGCAAACCGTCTAAAGGATAGCAGCTAGCTGGAGAGTTTGTCAACCTAAAGAAGCTAGCTAGCCAGGTAGCTCACAGGTCGTGTTTGTTAGCCAGCTAACTACGGTACGCGACATTTCTTTTCGTAGGATACCTGGAGGCAGTCAGTCAATAATATCCGTCGGGTGATTGGTTGAGGATTCTTGGGTGCGTGACATCACTTCGAGCCCTTACCAAAACATGGCCGAAAATGTCTCTCGCCTCTGATCTGAAACCAGTAGTAACCACCAATTTAAATTACAATTAACTTACAATTATAAGACGAATTTTCAGACATACGTTCCACTCATCGTGTATCCACTGACCACCGCATTTAGGAGGATGGCTAATTACTGAACAAAAGTAGGAACGCAACAATTTCAAAGATTTTACTGAGTTACAGTTCATATAAGGAAATCCGTCAATTCAAATAAATAAATTAGGCCCTAATCTATCGATTTCACATGACTGGGAATACAGATATGCATCTGTTGGTCACAGATACCTTAAAAAGTAGGGGCGTGGATCAGAAAACAAGTCAGTATCTGGTGTGACCACCATTTGCCTCATGAAGCGCCACACATCTCCTTTGCATAGAGTTGATCAGGCTGTTGATTGTGGCCTGTGAAATGTTGTCCCACTCCTCTTCAATGGCTGTGCTTAGTTTCTCGATATTGCCGGGAACTGGAACACGCTGTCATACACGTCGATCCAGAGCATCCCATACATGCTCAATGGGTGACATGTCTGGTGAGGATGCAGGCCATGGAAGAACTGGGACATTTTCAGCTTCCAGGAATTGTGTAAAGATCCTTGAGATGTGGGACCGTGCATTATCATGCTGAAACATGTGGTGATGGCGGCGGATGAATGGCACGACAATGGGCCTCAAGATCTCGTCACGGTATCTCTGTGCATTCAAATTACCATCAATAAAATGCAATTTTGTTCGTTGTCCGTAGCTTATGCCTGCCCATCAGAGTATGTGAGCGGAGCGTGCCCAATTTGACTGGAGCGTGGAGCGAATTCCCAGAGGCTGGAGCGTGGAGCGAATTCCCAGAGGCTGGAGCGTGGAGCGAATTCCCAGAGGCTGGAGCGTGGAGCGAATTCCCAGAGGCTGGAGCGTGGAGCGAATTCCCAGAGGCTGGAGCGTGGAGCGAATTCCCAGAGGCTGGAGCGTGGAGCGAATTCCCAGAGGCTGGAGCGTGGAGCGAATTCCCAGAGGCTGGAGCGTCCGCCTTCTCACCCGCTCCAGTTGCGTTCACTTCACGAGCTCAGGGCATGCCCGGCCCAGCATGCATTTGTAGTCTACTTGTGTGCTGCTATAGCCCCTTGCTTTAGCTACTGTCATGGAGTTCGCTAAATATTTTCATAAAGAAACTGATAAAACACACAGGTGCTAAATCAAGGTGACTTACAAAGATGAGGACCAAGAGCAAGAGAGGGAGTGAGGTGATGTAATGTCCACAACTAAAGAATCATTGTGGAATCTGAAAAGACACGTATCCCAAAAGCATGATGGTGTCCTCACTATGTGCACATGCTAAAAGAAAGGAACGAGGTGGGTAGATCATTAAGTGTGTCGTTGTAGAAAAGTATTTATAAACTAAAAATCAGATCTCTTAAACGTTTAGTTCATTTTTGTTCTATCATCTATACAATAGGCCATGATTGATTTTGGCCCAGTAGCCCTGGCATATTCCCATGTTCAAGGAGGTTATTTTGCCTAAAAACCTTTATGCCTACCTAATAGAAAAAAACGACTGCATCTCTGCCCAGCCTGGCGAGAGTGGCCAAAGGGTGGTTAACATCCCCAGTGGCTCTGGAGGGGTGGAGAGGATATTATCCACTGCTGGCCGGCTCTCCAGGCACCATGGAGAGGATATTATCCACTGCTGGCCGGCTCTCCAGGCACCATGGAGAGGATATTATCCACTGCTGGCCGGCTCTCCAGGCACCATGGAGAGGATATTATCCACTGCTGGCCGGCTCTCCAGGCACCATGGAGAGGATATTATCCACTGCTGGCCGGCTCTCCAGGCACCATGGAGAGGATATTATCCACTGCTGGCCGGCTCTCCAGGCACCATGGAGAGGATATTATCCACTGCTGGCCGGCTCTCCAGGCACCATGGAGAGGATATTATCCACTGCTGGCCGGCTCTCCAGGCACCATGGAGAGGATATTATCCACTGCTGGCCGGCTCTCCAGGCACCATGGAGAGGATATTATCCACTGCTGGCCGGCTCTCCAGGCACCATGGAGAGGATATTATCCACTGCTGGCCGGCTCTCCAGGCACCATGGAGAGGATATTATCCACTGCTGGCCGGCTCTCCAGGCACCATGGAGAGGATATTATCCACTGCTGGCCGGCTCTCCAGGCACCATGGAGAGGATATTATCCACTGCTGGCCGGCTCTCCAGGCACCATGGAGAGGATATTATCCACTGCTGGCCGGCTCTCCAGGCACCATGGAGAGGATATTATCCACTGCTGGCCGGCTCTCCAGGCACCATGGAGAGGATATTATCCACTGCTGGCCGGCTCTCCAGGCACCATGGAGAGGATATCATCCACTGCTGGCCGGCTCTCCAGGCACCATGGAGAGGATATTATCCACTGCTGGCCGGCTCTCCAGGCACCATGGAGAGGATATTATCCACTGCTGGCCGGCTCTCCAGGCACCATGGAGAGGATATTATCCACTGCTGGCCGGCTCTCCAGGCACCATGGAGAGGATATTATCCACTGCTGGCCGGCTCTCCAGGCACCATGGAGAGGATATTATCCACTGCTGGCCGGCTCTCCAGGCACCATGGAGAGGATATTATCCACTGCTGGCCGGCTCTCCAGGCACCATGGAGAGGATATTATCCACTGCTGGCCGGCTCTCCAGGCACCATGGAGAGGATATTATCCACTGCTGGCCGGCTCTCCAGGCACCATGGAGAGGATATTATCCACTGCTGGCCGGCTCTCCAGGCACCATGGAGAGGATATTATCCACTGCTGGCCGGCTCTCCAGGCACCATGGAGAGGATATTATCCACTGCTGGCCGGCTCTCCAGGCACCATGGAGAGGATATTATCCACTGCTGGCCGGCTCTCCAGGCACCATGGAGAGGATATTATCCACTGCTGGCCGGCTCTCCAGGCACCATGGAGAGGATATTATCCACTGCTGGCCGGCTCTCCAGGCACCATGGAGAGGATATTATCCACTGCTGGCCGGCTCTCCAGGCACCATGGAGAGGATATTATCCACTGCTGGCCGGCTCTCCAGGCAGCAACGCATGAAGCCACAGACTGGCCAAACTCGTGTTTCTAAAAATGAATTCAAAGGCACTAATAAGTCATTTTTCATTTAATTTGTATTTAATTCTACATGCGCAATTTATAGACTATAATGATTTAATACAACAAAATGTTGTTTCAATACTGAGCCCTTTATGTCCCTACCAGACTAGGTTCGCACTCGCAAATACTTCACAATGTATTTCTTTGTAGGCTATAGCCTTGAAATAATTGAAATAATAATATAGCCTAAATAATTCATTTGGTTCCTTCTTAGGCTCCCTGTCTGGCTCCTATTTAGAGTGTTTATATGCTGTTTAATATAACATGTAGACTATTTGAAATGATGAGCGCTTCTTACATTCACCTTTTCATGTTTATTCAAATACTTTTTGGTTTCAATACTTAAAATCCAATTGGTAGGTCCATGTAGTCACAAATAGATGGGGTGTTGGTTAAATCGTGATTTTTAATGAGCGAATTTGGAGCGGCAGTTTTTTTTTTCATGTGAGCGCGGAGCGATAGGAAAGCACATGGAGCGCAGGAGCGGGATTTCCAACCGCTCAATTCCCCTCACATGCTCTGCTGCCCATACCATAACCCCACCGCCACCATGGGGAACTCTGTTCACAACGTTGACATCAGCAAACCGCTAGCCTACACGACGCCATATACGCTGTCTGCCATGAAACCGGGGTTAATCCAGGAAGAGCACACTTCTCCAGCGTGCCAGTGGCCATCGAAGGTGAGCATTTGCCCGCTGAAGTCAGTTACGACACCAAATTGCAGTCGGGTCAAGACCCTGGTGAGGATGTCGAGCACGCAGATGAATTTCCCCAAGACGGTTTCTGACAGTTTGTGCAGAAATTATTTGGTTGTGCAAACCCACAGTTTCATCAGCTGTCCAGGTGGCTGGTCTCAGACGATCCCCTAGGTGAAGAAGCAGGATGTGGAGGTCCTGGGCTGGCGTGGTTACACATGGTCTGCGGTTGTGAGGCCTGTTGGACGTACTGCCAAATTCTCTAAAACGACATTGAAGGCCGCTTATGGTAGAGAAAATAACATTTCAATTCTCTGGCAACAGCTCTGGTGGACATTCCTCCAGTCAGCATGCCAATTGCACGCTCCCTCAACTTGAGACCTCTGTGGCATTGTGTGACAAAATTGCACATTTTTAGAATGGATTTTTATTGTCCCAAGCACAAGTTGCACCTGTGTAATGATAATGTTGTTTAATCAGCTTCTTGATATGCCACACCTGTCAGGTGGATGGATTATCTTGGCAAAGGAGAAATGCTCACTAACAGGGATGTATACAAATTTGTGCACAAAATTAGAGAGAAATACGTTTTTTGAGCGCATGGAAAATTTCGGGCATCTTTTTATTTCAACACTTTACATGTTGCATTTTATATTTTTATTCAGCATAGCTAGCTCACTGGCCAGGCAGTAACGTTAGCCACTAACTAATCGTAGGGCTCATGTCCTATTCTGTGTTTACATTTGAGTTAACTTGTAACATATCAAGTAACACATACCAGCCCGTTTGTGGAAAGGTACAAATAACAGTTTGTGGGCTTGTATTTTGAATGATCGGCACAGTGAAACTAAAATAGATTGGTAGCTAGCTGGTGAAGCTTTCATTTCTTGGGTTTCCCAAGTCGTTCGGTCAGTGTTACTGCTCATGGTGGCAGCAGACGGCTCTGTAGAGCATTTGTGTGACATCACGCATTCAAGAAAGCTCAACCATTCACCTGACAGGTTCTATTTCGAGACTCATTAATATTCATGACATTGATGTTGCCACTCATGTTGTCACTTAATGAGTTGACACATGATAGCAGCCCTAATGAATAGTTATGAGTACTTTTACTTATTTCCAATAATAATTTGGCAGAAATATAAATTAAGCTAACCTTAAAGGAAGCTTGTTTTCCTAACCCTGTCATCATAATAATCCCCACACAGTTAAATGGATACTTTCGGATGTTGGCAATGACGCTCTTCATGTACTTCCTCAGAGTCAGATTTAACTCATGGATACCATTTTTATGTCTCTGCATTCAGCAAGAAGGAAGTTAAGAGGTAGTTTTGCGAGCCAATGCTAACAAGCATTAGCACAATGACAGGAAGTCTATGGTATCTACTAATATGCTAGCAGTTACCATAGACGTCCAGTCATTGTGCTAATGCTAGTTAGCGATTGCGCTAATACTGGTTAGCAACTTCCTTCAAACAGCACGCAGAGACATAAATATGGTATCCATGAGTTCATCTGACTCTGGGGAAGTAGAAGTATTCCTTTAAGCATCTTGCACTATAATGAGGGTATTTCATGTCTACATAGGTGACCACCCGACAGGACATGTTTATGACTATTTCTCTCTCCACTCTCTTTGTGTCTCCCCCTCTCTCTCTGGCTCTCTCTCTGGCTCTCTCTCTTGCTCTCTCTCTCTCTCTCTCTCTCTCTCTCTCTCTCTCTCTCTCTCTCTCTCTCTCTCTCTCTCTCTCTCTCTCTCTCTCTCTCTCTCTCTCTCTCTCTCTCTCTCTCTCTCTCTCTCTCTCTCTCTCTCTCTCTCTCTCGCTCTGTAATCCTCTCTTTCTACCTGGCAGGATGACTGAGCAGGACGTGGAGAATGAGCTCTTGGACTATGATGAGGATGATGTGGACGCGGTGGGAGATCTGTCAGGAGGGGATATTCTGGCCATTAAGAAGGAGCGTGTGAAGGGCTCCTATGTGTCCATCCATTCCTCTGGTTTTAGAGACTTCCTGTTGAAGCCAGAGCTGCTGAGGGCTATAGTGGACTGTGGCTTTGAGCATCCCTCTGAGGGTGAGTAGAACCAGACGGTTGTAGTCTATACATGCTTCTAACACACACCACACTGGGGTGTATTCATTAGTGCACAGCATAGCAAGACGTTTTGCAACGAAAACGAGCAAGTTCAGGTTCCTTCCCGTTTCGGCCCGTTTGCTTCCGTTTGGTTGCTAGTGAAGGCATCCATTTTACATTTTACATTTTAGTCATTTAGCAGACGCTCTTATCCAGAGCGACTTACAGTTAGTGAGTGCATACATTTTCATACTGACCCCCGTGGGAAACGAACCCACAACCCTGGCGTTGCAAGCGCCATGCTCTACCAACTGAGCTACAGGGGACTCCCTGTTGAAGAGCTGCAGGGGTCAGCAGTTCACTGGCTGATTATAATAAGCTTACACTGAAATCTTCAAGCCAAATTGCCATTAATCAGATCAACTGTCAAACTATAATCTGCAAGCAAGGCCTCATTGTAGCTCAGTTGGTAGAGCATGGCGCTTGCAACGCCAGGGTTGTGGGTTTGATTCCCACGGGGGGCCAGTATGAAAAAATGTATGCACTCACTAACTGTAAGTCGCTCTGGATAAGAGCGCCTGCTAAATGACTAAAATGTAAAGTAATTGCATCAATGATTTGACTTCAAGGGATACTTCGGGCGTGCTAGCAGTTACCATAGACTTCCAGTCATTGTGCTAACGCTAGTAGGTGATCCCGAAGTATCCCTTTTTAAGGTGTTTTTGATTTAGTCACTTAGTTGATAATTAGGTAATAATTACTGTACCTTATTATTATTCAGTAGTAATTTATATTTTAGTCATTTCTAGTAACTATTTTCCTTTCAGTTCAGCATGAGTGCATCCCCCAGGCGATCCTGGGTATGGATGTGCTGTGCCAGGCCAAGTCTGGTATGGGCAAGACGGCAGTGTTTGTTCTGGCCACACTACAGCAGCTGGAGCCTGTCACTGGACAGGTAATGTATCTCTGCCTCTCTCTCTCTCCCTCCGTCTCTGCCTCTCTCTCTCTCTCTCTCTCTCTGCCTCTGTCTCTCTCTGCCTCTGTCTCTCTCTGCCTCTGTCTCCCTCTCTCCCCCTCTCTCCCTCCCTCCGTCTCTGCCTGTCTCTCTCTCTCTCTGCCTCTCTCTCTCTCCCTCTCTGTCTCCCTCTCTCCCTCACTCCCTCTCTCTCTCTCTCTCTCTCTGCCTCTCTCTCTCTGCCTCTCTCTCTCTCCATCTGTCTGTCACTCATTGTCATCTGGACGGTTTATAGAGCTAGGGTTGTCATTGTCTTGGTCCATCAGTCCATTAGTAGCTGTGAAGTACTAAGCTTTATAATGCATTAACTACCCATCCTGCCCACTAAGCTTTATAATGCATTAACTACCCATCCTGCCCACTAAGCTTTATAATGCATTAACCTCTTAAGGATCAGACCCATTTTTTCAATTTTCACCTAAAATGACATACTCAAATCTAACTGCCTGTAGCTCAGGACCTGAAGCAAGGATATGGATATTCTTGATACCATTTGAAAGGAAACACTTTGAAGTTTGTAGAAATTTGAAATTAATGTAGGAGAATAACACACATAAGATCTGGTAAAAGATAATACAAACAAAAAAACATGCGTTTTCATTTATTTGTAATTTTTTTATCATCTTTGAAATGCAAGAGAAATGCCACAATATAATATTGCAGTTTAGTCGCAATTTAGATTTTGGCCACTAGATGGCAGCAGTGTGTGCAAAATTTCAGATTGATACAGTGAAGCATTGCAATACTGGACTATTTTGTATCAAGTCTGTCCAAATGTGCCAAATTGGTCAATGATACATTTTCAAGTACATAACTATAGAGAACATACAAAAATGATATGGTAATACAAAATGTAAGTTTACACACTCCCAGGAATGTCATACATGATGGATCATTAGCTTATACACCAACTTTCACACATCTAGATGGCCGGGCAGGGTGGGTGTGGCGCCAGAGACAGCAAGGGTTCAAACTGTTGAACCCAGTTCCTACATTTGAATATAAAAATGGATTTTATCAAACAAAACTATGCTACATTTTATCTCTGGGACCCTTAGGATGACAAATCAGAGCAAGATTACTGAATGTAAGAACATTATTTACCTTCAGAGGTGAATGTATCAAACCAGTTGCTGTGATACGTTTTTTGTTGTTGTGCACTCTCCTCAAACAATAGCATGGTATTTTTCACTGTAATAGCTACTGTAAATTGGACAGTGCAGTTAGATTAACAAGAATGTAAGCTTTCTGCCCATAAAATACATGTCTATGTCCTGGAAAGTTTGCTGTTACTTACAACAGTCAGGCTAATCACATTTGCGCACGTTAGCTCAACCGTCCCGTATACGGAACACCGATCCCATAGAGGTTAACTACCCATCCTGCCCACTAAGCTTTATAATGCATTAACTACCCATCCCGTAGAGGTTAACTACCCATCCCGTAGAGGTTAACTACCCATCCCGTAGAGGTTAACTACCCATCCCGTAGAGGTTAACTACCCATCCTGCCCACTTCTGTCTTTGTTTAGGTGTCAGTGCTGGTGATGTGCCACACCCGAGAGCTGGCATTTCAGATCAGCAAGGAGTATGAGAGATTCTCCAAGTACATGCCAACTATCAAGGTACACAATGTTTATCTACACCCTCAAAACCTTGAGTCTTGATAATAACTGCAGTGTTTCAGTAAAAAAGCATGAGCCGACGCAAACCCCAGAACGTTGGTAGAGGTGCCAGCTAACGGAATAGCAAACTGTTTAAAATTAAAGACTTATTGTTTTTAAAGTGCACTGTTTCACCACTGGTTTTCTCTCACCAGGTGGCAGTGTTCTTTGGTGGCCTGTCTATAAAGAAGGACGGGGAGGTGTTGAAGAAGGAGTGTCCCCATGTGGTGGTGGGGACGCCAGGGCGAATCCTGGCCCTGATCCGCAACAAGACCCTCAACCTGCGAAACATCAAACACTTCATCCTGGACGAGTGTGACAAGATGCTGGAGCAACTTGGTGAGTCTGATCTCCTCACAGTATCTGAATGACACTCAAACAGACCTGGGGTGTATTTAATAGGAACCAAAATGGAGGCAAACCGTCCGAAATGGGGAGGGGCCTAACTACCTGAACTTCTCCAATAAGGAAGTCTAATTTTTGTTGCAAAAACATGTTTCTACGGTTTGCTACGCTTTGCACTAATGAATACACCCCTGATTAATCTGCTGCATCCGTGATGTACTCAGCTATAGTGAGTGATAACTGAATCCTCCCATCCGTGATGTACTCAGCTATAGTGAGTGATAACTGAATCCTCCCATCCTTGATGTACTTCTTTCCGTTCCCTCAGACATGCGCCGAGACGTCCAGGAGATATTCCGTCTGACCCCCCATGAGAAACAGGTCATGATGTTCAGCGCCACCCTGAGCAAAGAGATCCGCCCCGTCTGCCGAAAGTTCATGCAAGATGTAATTACGCCTCCTCCTCTCCTCCTGCATCCACCCATCCCCCATCTCTGCCCTGCCTGGTGGAACGGGGGGAAGAGTGGTGGAGGAGTTACCCCCACGGTCCCCTGAGTCTGACAGGAGAGAGACAGTGATGTCAAACAGACCAATCTCTATCAGGGAAGTGTCAGCCCACTGACAGAGTAAAGCCTTAGTTCTATGCTAGGCCACTAACTCAGTACAGTAAGACCTTAGGGTACTAGTGTAGTGGTTAACCTTTCACCAACATGCATTGCGGTAACGGGGTCTCCGTTATAGACTGGCTTATGTTGTTGACTTGAAATGTCTTTAACTCCATGACGATGTTGAACACTGACATGCAGGCGTGAATAGGTCCAGTTTTCAGTCTGTACGTTACGAATCTGACATCCCTGATGTCACGATGCTTTCGTTCAAAAGCAGTTAAATCATCTCGTAATCTAGCAGAGCAAAAAACAATTTGTCACGACCCCTGATCTTCCACCTTTTATTTATTAAGGAAACTGCTTTACCAGCCTGGCATGAGTATGTACGCTCTGCCCCAAACTGCTCGAACCCCCCAGCTCACTGCCCTGTAGTTAAGAGCGGCTCTCCCTGGAGCTGTAACCGCTCACATGGCAAACAAGAGAGAGAAAGACAAATTTAAGCAAATATAAAGTATCCCAAAGAACCTCGGTCAAAGCAATAAAACGAGCCACTAGAGAAATGAGGAGGAAGCCTGACAAGCGCCAAGCTCTGGAGAGTAAATGAAGTGGACGCTGCCGGTCTCTCTGGGCTGCTGTAGTTCATTACTTTCCCAACAAAGTGGAAAGAAAGAGCAGTCAAATTGCCTGGGTCCGCCGAGTCGATCCAAAATGGCCCCATTGCCTCTCAGCCAGTCTGCATTTAAATGGAATTGAGGTAACTGGAGATGGATGGGCGATTAACCCTGTAGGAACATGAGGCCCGTCTCACAAAGGGAAAATGGCCACCATTCTGTCCTTAAGCTGCTACCCAAGCATCAGGATGCCTTGGTAATAAATCACAGACATGAACCTTGTCTAACACACTGTACAGACAGAGGCAGTAACAAGGCAGAACACCGCGACGTGAAGAAAGGAGAGAGAGAGAGAGAGAGAGCGAGAGGGGAATGGTAGGGTGGTGTGGTATACGGAAGACCGAAGCGGGAGGAAAGAGATGGAGATGTGACTGTAGATAGAGACGGTACACAGAGCCGTCTCGTGTTACAATGAATCTAGAATCGATGAGGTAACTGTGAAATGCTTGAAGAGGATGGAAGAGCATTGCAATCACATGAAAAATAGACTATGAACAGAACAACTTTTTTTGTTGTTGTTGAAAATCCAGCTTTCTAAAACCCTTTGCCTGTAAACAAGGCAGTACCATTTAAAACACCCCATCCTTAGGACATCCCACTAACATGTTGATTCTAACAGCATTTTTATTTGACACATTCCAACCACATGATCATGGATATTAGACACACAACATAAACCCTCTCATACTCTCACAAGCATCCAAAGACCTGCAAAAACACACACACACACACACTAGGGTTGAATGGCGGGAAACCGGTTACCGAGATTTACCGTGATTTTTAACGCCCAAAGCCACTCCCTTTTCCCGGGATAAATAACTGCGAGAAACCAGTAAATTATAATAAAGTATTTATATGAACAGGATGGTGTTACATTATAAGCGATGTCTAAATCTGTCTTCTCTATGGCCTCTGCATGATGAATCAACGATGGGTGCAGACAGCCCATCTCAGTATGGAGAGCAGTTCACAATGCATGTAGACCTACTGTATCATCTCATCATGGTAACAATGCATGTAGACCTACTGTATCATCTCATCATGGTAACAATGCATGTAGACCTACTGTATCATCTCACCATGGTAACAATGCATGTAGACCTACTGTATCATCTCACCATGGTAACAATGCATGTAGACCTACTGTATCATCTCATCATGGTAACTTTTATTCTTGTGACAGGCTACTTTTGCTGCAGCATAGACTATACTACAGTAATATAAAGACCGAATGCACGTCTAATTTACCCATCTCCATCTGGCTTTCTGGGGTCACCTTATTATTATTTTATTGTAAAGATATATATTTTTTTCATTGCAGCTGCAGACTTTTAAAAACAGCCTATCACTCGAATATCGTTGCTTTAAATCCGTGCACCCGCGAGAAATTGCATGCAAAATAGATCATCTTGTTCTAGCCCTATACAGTGCATTCGGAAATTATTCAGACCCCTTTTTCCGCATTTTGTTACATTACAGCCTTATTCTAAAATTGATTAAATCATTTTTTTCCTCATCAATCTACACACAATACCCCATAATGACAAAGCGAAAACAGTTAAAAAAAAATTTAAAAAGCCATTAGGTAGAAGGAATTGTCCGTAGAGCTCCGAGACAGGATTGTGTCAAGGCACAGATCTGGGGAAGGGTACGAAAACATTTCTTCAGCATTGAAGGTCCCCAAGAACACAGTGGCCTCAATCATTCTTAAATGTGATATTTCAGTTTTTTATTCTTTAAAGTTTTTTATTCTTTAATAAATGTTCAAAGATTTCTCAAACCTGTTTTTACTTTGTCATCATGGGGTATTGTGTGTAGATTGATGAGGGGGAAAAAAACAATTTCATCCATTTTAGAATAAGGCTGTAACATAACAAAATGTGGAAAAAGTCAAGGGGTCTGAATACTTTCTGAATGCACTGTATATAATGTCCTAGCCTACCTCTTTCAGGTAATACATTCAATGCAGTATTAGCCTTATAGTTTCATTTAAGGACCAAAGGATTGACAGGCGTCCCATATAGATTGCAAAATAGTTGGGAAGAGATTTTTGACGTACCGATTCCATGGCATATTGTTTATCAACTGATACGCAAAACGATGCCGGATTCAAAACGTATAATTTTTCAATTTAAATTATTATACAAAATTCTTGCTACCAATAGAATGTTATTTATATGGGGGATACAATCTTCCCAGCTCTGCAGATCCAATATGGATGGTGTTAAGAGATAGATGGGAGGTGTTGAATGGAGCTGAAGGATGGGACTAACAACAACTAATAACAACAAGATAACTAATGTAAAGCATACTGTGTCCATAATAAGTATATAGGTTATAGGTTGAGAGCTTTTGTGAACGAGCACAGTTAGAAAGATATGGCATATAGGAGCAAACCGGATGGACATCATGAAAATGATCTGAGAGGTTGAGGGTAGGAGTTCAGGAGTAAAAACAAACAAAATAGAATTATTGTAAAATTGACCATAAAATGTATATAGTATGTATAAGCTGGAAGTAGAGGCCTAAGCATTGTTGTTCACTAGTTTACTCCAATTAGGGAAGGGGTGGTGGGGTCAGAAAGTAATAAAGGGAAATATTTTTAAAAAATGATATGTGTATATACAGTGGGGAGAACAAGTATTTGATACACTGCAGATTTTGCAGGTTTTCCTACTTACAAAGCATGTAGAGGTCTGTAATTTTTATCATGGGTACACATCAACTGTGAGAGACGGAATCTAAAAAAATCCAGAAAATCACATTGTATGATTTTTAAGTAAATAATTTGCATTTTATTGCATGACATAAGTATTTGATACATCAGAAAAGC
This sequence comes from Coregonus clupeaformis, assembly GCF_020615455.1. Lineage (NCBI taxonomy): Eukaryota > Metazoa > Chordata > Actinopteri > Salmoniformes > Salmonidae > Coregonus > Coregonus clupeaformis. Next base: position 59,425,785 of record NC_059199.1, on the reverse strand, counting down.
AGAACTTAATATTTGGTACAGAAACTTTTGTTTGCAATTACAGAGATCATACGTTTCCTGTAGGTCTTCACCAGGTTTGCACACACTGCAGCAGGGATTTTGGCCCACTCCTCCATACAGACCTTCTCCAGATCCTTCAGGTTTCGGGGCTGTCGCTGGGCAATACGGACTTTCACCTCCCTCCAAAGATTTTCTATTGGGTTCAGGTCTAGAGACTGGCTAGGCCACTCCAGGACCTTGAGATGCTTCTTACGGAGCCACTCCTTAGTTGCCCTGGTTGTGTGTTTCGGGTCGTTGTCATGCTGGAAGACCCAGCCACGACCCATCTTCAATGCTCTTACTGAGGGAAGGAGGTTGTTGGTCAAGATCTCACGATACATGGCCCCATCCATCCTCCCCTCAATACGGTGCAGTCGTCCTGTCCCCTTTGCAGAAAAGCATCCCCAAAGAATGATGTTTCCACCTCCATGCTTCACGGTTGGGATGGTGTTCTTGGGGTTGTACTCATCCTTCTTCTTCCTCCAAACACGGCGAGTGGAGTTTAGACCAAAAAGCTATATTTTTGTCTCATCAGACCACATGACCTTCTCCCATTCCTCCTCTGGATCATCCAGATGGTCATTGGCAAACTTCAGACGGGCCTGGACATGCGCTGGCTTGAGCAGGGGGACCTTGCGTGCGCTGCAGGATTTTAATCCATGACGGCGTAGTGTGTTACTAATGGTTTTCTTTGAGACTGTGGTCCCAGCTCTCTTCAGGTCATTGACCAGGTCCTGCCGTGTAGTTCTGGGCTGATCCCTCACCTTCCTCATGATCATTGATGCCCCACGAGATGAGATCTTGCATGGAGCCCCAGACCATCTTGAACTTCTTCCATTTTCTAATAATTGCGCCAACAGTTGTTGCCTTCTCACCAAGCTGCTTGCCTACTGTCCTGTAGCCCATCCCAGCCTTGTGCAGGTCTACAATTTTATCCCTGATGTCCTTACACAGCTCTCTGGTCTTGGCCATTGTGGAGAGGTTGGAGTCTGTTTGATTGAGTGTGTGGACAGGTGTCTTTTATACAGGTAACGATTTCAAACAGGTGCAGTTAATACAGGTAATGAGTGGAGAACAGGAGGGCTTCTTAAAGAAAAGCTAACAGGTCTGTGAGAGCCAGAATTCTTACTGGTTGGTAGGTGATCAAATACTTATGTCATGCAATAAAATGCAAATTAATTACTTAAAAATCATAATGTGATTTTCTGGATTTTTGTTTTAGATTCCGTCTCTCACAGTTGATGTGTACCCATGATAAAAATTACAGACCTCTACATGCCTTGTAAGTAGGAAAACCTGCAAAATTGGCAGTGTATCAAATACTTGTTCTCCCCCCCTCAAAAAAAAAAGTATTAGCCTTATACTTAGCTAATTAATGATGGGTTATGCATAATAAGCTTCTAACTTATAGCTCTTGAGCAATACGCACGCACCTGTGCTCCGCTGGCCTCTCCTTAAAAAACACTCCTTAGCTCTTGGAGTCCCATGCAGGAAAAGCTAGACTAGAATAGCTTGCTGGACATATTTTTTACATTATTTATTATATACCAATAGACTATTCGAAGAGGGACGCAAGCTCTTGTTTGCTGAATGTTAAATACAGCAGCCAATAGAACTCATGGGTAGTTTGAAAGAAGAGTGAATGCGCGATGGCGGTAGGCTATAGCAGTTATTTATTCAGACCTGTAACCATTGAATCTTCGTGAAGAGAAGTGGAAGGCTTCTGCATCTAATTCTAGTCCAACATTATTCGAGAATGTCATTAGAATGATGAAGATAAGGACAACTAAACTTATTTAATTTAACTGTTGAAAGCGAGGAAGGAATGAAGCAACAATAGAGAGCGAAAGAGGAGGTAGGTTAATAACATTAGGGGAAATATTAGGAAAGGTAAATATGAGTCAGCCTACTAATTATACAAATAGGCCCTATTATATTCATGTGGACTCATGTGCTCCACCAGAATCACATGTTCTCTTCTGCTTTATCATGGTTTGAACAATGTACATAATTCCAGTCCATATAATACAGTATAATACAATACAGTACAGTAATACAGTTCACACTCAAAAAGATTAGCCTACTGGAGCTAGTTTCATTGATTTACCCAAGAGAGCATATAGCTAGCTACATCTATGGGCTTTATATAGCTAGCTACATCTATGGGCTTTATATAGCTAGCTACATCTATGGGCTTTATATAGCTAGCTACATCTATGGGCTTTATATATCTAGCTACATCTATGGGCTTTATATAGCCAGCTACATCTATGGGCTTTATATAGCTAGCTACATCTATGGGCTTTATATAGCTAGCTACATCTATGGGCTTTATATAGCTAGCTACATCTATGGGCTTTATATAGCTAGCTACATCTATGGGCTTTATATAGCTAGCTACATCTATGGGCTTTATATAGCTAGCTACATCTATGGGCTTTATATAGCTAGCTACAGCTATGGGCTTTATATAGCTAGCTACATCTATGGGCTTATATATAGCTAGCTACATCTATGGGCTTTATATAGCTAGCTACATCTATGGGCTTTATATAGCTAGCTACATCTATGGGCTTCTGTCGTGAGTAATGTGCAGTAGCCTATATCATATATGTATTGGGTAACGACACAACCATTTAGGCTTTTTTGGGCTTGGGCTCATAAAATGTCTTTAATGTAGGGCTTATAAAATGTATTTTAATGTAGAGCTCATAAAATGTCTTTAATGTAGGTCTCATAAAATGAATGTAATGTATGGCTCATCAGGCTCAGGTAGCATCAGACTTGAATTTTAGATCAAAGCTCTAATCACATCCAGACAGGCCTGTTTATATGCTTTAGAATGCTTTTGAATGACACTTCCTGTTTTGGCAGGAAATACTGGGTCTCAGGATGGAACATTTGTAAAATACTGGGAAAATATTCAAACCACACACACACACACACACACACACACACACACACTTTTTAACAGAAGCATCATCTTCAAACACGTAGGCTACAGTTGGAGGAGGAGGCTGTGTTTGACTGACTGACTGACTGACTGACTGACATGACTTTGAGTGAATGACATACTACAGTAACTGGGATTGAGAGGACAGACTGAGTGAATGACTACAGTAACTGGGATTGAGAGGACAGACTGAGTGAATGACATACTACAGTAACTGGGATTGAGAGGACAGACTGAGTGAATGACATACTACAGTAACTGGGATTGAGAGGACAGACTGAGTGAATGACTACAGTAACTGGGATTGAGAGGACAGACTGAGTGAATGACATACTACAGTAACTGGGATTGAGAGGACAGACTGAGTGAATGAGAGATGTCGAAGAGGGACAGATACGGTCAGCGATACTCAGCTCAGTCTAGTTTACTGGTGTATTACTGTAGATTAAACATCCTCTAAATCAGGGATTCAGGAAACTGGACTTTCTCTTAGCTTTCTGAAGGTAAGTGCTATGATCCTAATTGGACAATGAGTGAGCTGAGGACAGTTTGGACTCTAACATTGACAATACAATCCTAACTATACTGAATAAAAAAATTTAACGCAACACGCAACAATTTCAAAGATTTTACTGAGTTACAGTTCATATAAGGAAATCAGTCAATTGAAATAAATTCATTAGGCCCTAATCTATGGACTTCACGTGATTGGGCAGGGGCGGAGCCATGGTTGGGAGCCAGGCCCAGCCAATCAGAATGAGTCTTTCCCCACAAAAGGGCTTTATTACAGACAGAAATACTCTTCAGCATCCCCCTCTCCCCTCTCAGACAATCCCGCAGGTGAAGAAGCCGGATGTGAATGTCCTGGGCTGTGGTCTGCGGTTGTGAGGCCGGTTGGGCGTACTGCCATATTCTTTAAAACAACGTTCGGGGTGGCTTATGGTAGAGAAATGAACATTCAATTCTTTGGCAACAGCTCTGGTGGACATTCCTGCAGTCAGCGTGCCAGTTGCATGCGCCCTCAAAACTTGAGACATCTGTGGCATTGTGTTGTGTGACAAAACTGCACATTTTAGAGTGGCCTTTTATTGTCCCCAGCACAAGGTACACCTGTGTAATGATCATGCTGTTTAATCAGCTTCTTGATATGCCACACCTGTCAGGTGGATGGATTATCTTGGCAAATGAGAAATGCTCACTAACAGGGATGTAAACACATTTGTGCACAAAATTGAGAAATAAGCTTTTTGTGCGTATGGAAAATTTCTGGGATCTTTTATTTCAGCTTATGAAACATGGGACCAACACTTTACATGTTGCGTTTATATTTTTGTTCAGTATATATGGGTCGGCAGGTAGCCTAGTGCTTAAAAGCGTTGAGCCAGTAACCGAAAGGTGAATACATGAAAAATCTGTCTTTGCCCTTGAGCAAGGTACTTAACCGGTACAAGAGTGTCTGCTAAATGACAAATAAATGTCAAATCTAAAAAATAAAAAAAATATCAAATTGATTCAGTATGTAATAAACTTAAGGTTAATCTATATTAGATTCTAGATTGATGACTTAGGCCATCTATGATCCAAGTTGTAGTGGCCCACAGTAAATGATGTCTCTGATTAATCATGTAGCACGTTTAATTGACAGAGACTGTTCCCTCATTGTTTAATTAGGCACAGCTGCTACCAGAGAGACGGGGCCAAATTAGTGGCTAGATGAATGTGTTTGTTTGTATGTTGTGATGTGAAGATGAATCGATCTTACGTCAAGTGGAGCAGCCCTAGTGATTCCAATGAAGGCTCTGTGTAGCTCAGTTGGTAGCGCATGGCGTTTGCAACACCAGGGTTGTGGGTTCGATTCCCACGGGGGGCCAGTATGAAAAATGTATGCACTCACTGGATAAGAGCGTCTGCTAAATGACTAAAATGTAAAGGCTTTTTATAATATATTTTTTTGGCACCTTTTTCTCCCCAATTTCGATCTTGTCTCATCGCTGCAACTCCCCCAACGGGCTCGGGAGGCGAAGGTCGAGTCATGCGTCCTCCAAAACATGACCCGCCAAACCGCGCTTCTTAACACCCGCCCGCTTAACCCGGAAGCCAGCCGCACCAATGTGTGGGAGGAAACACCGTTCAACTGACAACCGTGGTCAGCCTGCAGGCGCCCGGCCCGCCACAAGGAGTCGCTAGAGCGCAATGAGCCCCTGGCCAAACCCTCCCCTAACCCGGACGACGCTGGGCCAAACCCTCCCCTAACCCGGACGACGCTGGGCCAAACCCTCCCCTAACCCGGACGACGCTGGGCCAAACCCTCCCCTAACCCGGACTACGCTGGGCCAAACCCTCCCCCTAACCCGGACGACGCTGGGCCAAACCCTCCCCTAACCCGGACTACGCTGGGCCAAACCCTCCCCTAACCCGGACTACGCTGGGCCAAACCCTCCCCTAACCCGGACGACGCTGGGCCAAACCCTCCCCTAACCCGGACTACGCTGGGCCAAACCCTCCCCTAACCCGGACTACGCTGGGCCAAACCCTCCCCTAACCCGGACGACGCTGGGCCAAACCCTCCCCTAACCCGGACGACGCTGGGCCAAACCCTCCCCTAACCCGGACGACGCTGGGCCAAACCCTCCCCTAACCCGGACTACGCTGGGCCAAACCCTCCCCTAACCCGGACTACGCTGGGCCAATTGTGTGCCGCCCTATGGGACTCCCAGTCACAACCGGTTGTGATACAGCCCGGGATCGATCCCAGGTCTGTAGTGACGCCTCTAGCACAGCGATGCAGTGCCTTAGACCGCTGCCCCACTCGGGAGGCCGAAGGCGTTTTGTTTTAATTAATGTATTACTTGTGGTTAGGTTTTACAATAACTGTTGATTTCGTCTGATTACTATGGCTTTTCATTTGACATCAGATCTATTAGTTTTTTCCAAGTGTTGTGTGGATAGTAGTGACTGGTGAGGACTGTGTCTGGCTGTCTCTATGTTCGTCTGTGTTGCATCAGTATGTGAGTTCGTATCCTGTGTGCGTGTCTGTCTGTCTGTCTGTCTGTCTGTCTGTCTGTCTGTCTGTGTTTGTGTGAGAGAAGTTTAAATGTTGTGTGGTGGGAGGGCAGTGTGTCCATCTAACTCCCCCATTCCTTCTCTTTCTATTTCACTGTATTTCCTAATGTCTCCCTGATTTACCTCTACCTCGTCACCTCCTTACCTCTACCTCCTCACCTCTACCTCCTCACCTCTACCTCGTCACCTCTACCTCGTCACTTCTACCTCCTCACCTCTACCTCGTAACCTCTGCCTCGTCACCTCTGCCTCCTCACCTCTACCTCGTCACCTCTACCTCGCCACCTCTACCTCGTCACCTCTACCTCGTCACCTCTACCTCCTCACCTCTACCTCGTCACCTCTACCTCGCCACCTCTACCTCGTCACCTCTACCTCCCCACCTCTACCTCGTCACCTCTACCTCCCCACCTCTACCTCCCCACCTCTACCTCGTCATCTCTACATCCTCACCTCTACCTCTACCTCCTCACCTCTACCTCCTGACCTCTACCTCCTCACCTTAACCACTGCTCTCTGGGAACCCCTCCCTGCTCCACCCCCTCCCTGCTCCACCCCCTCCCTGCTCCACCCCCTCCCTGCTCCACCCCCTCCCTGTCCCACCCCCTCCCTACTCCACCCTAACCCTGTCCCACCCCCTCCCTACTCCACCCTAACCCTGTCCCACCCCCTCCCTACTCCACCCTAACCCTGTCCCACCCCTCCCTACTCCACCCTAACCCTGCTCCACCCCCCCCACCACCCTAACCCTGTCCCACCCCTCCCTACTCCACCCTAACCCTGCTCCACCCCTCCCTGTCCCACCCCTCCCTACTCCACCCCCCTCCCTGCTCCACCCCCTCCCTGCTCCACCCCCTCCCTGCTCCACCCCCTCCCTACTCCACCCTAACCCTGCTCCACCCCCTCCCTACTCCACCCCCTCCCTGCTCCACCCAGCCGATGGAAATCTTTGTTGATGATGAGACCAAGCTGACTCTCCACGGGCTGCAGCAGTACTATGTCAAACTGAAGGACAACGAGAAGAACAGGAAGCTCTTTGATCTCCTCGACGTGCTGGAGTTCAACCAGGTACTGGAATGAATTATGTTCCACAGAGGAGTTCAACCAGGTACTGGAATGAATTATGTTCCACAGAGGATTTCAACCAGGTACTGGAATTCAATCATGATGTTCCAGGGGCACATAGCAGGAGAAACTGAGGAAAAATTTAAATGCTGGCTGGGCAAGTTCTTATATGCAAATCCAGTGTGTAGTCAGTGTCTTAGTTCAACCAGGTACTGTGTTTCATGTTCCACCGTGGTACAAAATGGCAGGAAATTCAGGGGAAAGAAAAACGCTGAGTTTTTGAATATGCAAATGCAGTGTGTGTGTGTAGTCAAATGTGGAGTGTGTTGTTGTTTCCAGGTGGTGATCTCTGGCCCAGTGTGTGTAGTGATATTATTATATATTATAGGTGGTGATCTTTGTGAAGTCAGTGCAGCGCTGTGTGGCTCTGGCCCAGCTGTTGGTTGAGCAGAACTTCCCAGCTATCGCCATCCACCGCGGGATGCCCCAGGAGGAACGGTACGTAGATAGTTGGTGTGTGTGTGTTATTTTGAACATTAATATTATACAGTTGAAGTCGGAAGTTTACATACACTTAGGTTGGAGTCATTAAAACTAGTTTTTGAACCACTCCACAAATTTCTTCTTAACAAACTTTTAGTTTTGGCAAGTCGGTTAGGACATCTACTTTGTGCATGACACATGTAATTTTTCCAACAATTGTTTAGAGACCGATTGTTTCACTTATAATTCACTGTATCACAATTCCAGTGGGTCAGAAGTTTACATACACTAAGTTGACTGTGCCTTTAAACAGCTTGGAAAATTATGTCATGGCTTTAGAAGCTTCTGATACGCTAATTGATATAATTTGAGTCAATTGGAGGTGTACCTGTGGATGTATTTCAAGGCCTACCTTCAAACTCAATGCCTCTTTGCTTGACATCATGGGAAAATGAAAATAAATCTGCCAAGACCTCAGATTTTTTTTTTGTAGACCTCCACAAGTCTGGTTCATCCTTGGGAGCAATTTTCAAACGCGTTCATCTGTGCAAACAATAGTACGCAAGTATAAACACCATGGGACCACGCAGCCGTCATACCGCACAGGAAGGAGACGCGTTCTGTCTCCTAGAGATGAACGTACTTTGGTGCGAAAAGTGCAAATCAATCCCAGAACAACAGCAAAGGACCTTGTAAAGATGCTGGAGGAAACAGGTACAAAAAGTATCTATATCCACAGTAAAACGAGTCCTATATCGACATAACCTGAAAGGCCGCTCAGCAAGGAAGAAGCCAATGCTCCAAAAACGCCATAGAAAAGCCAGACTACGGTTTGCAACTGCACATGGGGACAAAGATCGTACTTTTTGGAGAAATGTCCTCTGGTCTGATGAAACAAAAATAGAACTGTTTGGCCATAATGACCATCGTTATGTTTGGAGGAAAAAGGGGAATGCTTGCAAGCCGAAGAATACCATCCCAACCATGAAGCACGGGGGTGGCAGCATCATGCTGTGGGGGTGCTTTGCTGCAGGAGGGACTGGTGCACTTCACAAAATAGATGGCATCATGAGGAAGGAAAATTATGTTGATATATTGAAGCAACATCCCAAGACATCAGTCAGGAAGTTAAAGCTTGGTCGCAAATGGGTCTTCCAAATGGACAATGACCCCAAGCATACTTCCAAATTTGTGGCAAAATGGCTTAAGGACAACAAAGTAAAGGTATTGGAGTGGCCATCACAAAGCCCTGACCTCAATCCTATAGAAAATGTGTGGGCAGAACTGAAAAAGCGTGTGCGAGCAAGGAGGCCTACAAACCTGACTCAGTTACACCAGCTCTGTCAGGAGGAATGGGTCAAAATTCACCCAACTTATTGTGGGAAGCTTGTGGAAGGCTACCTGAAACGTTTGACCCAAGTTAAACAATTTAAAGGCAATGCTACTAAATACTAATTGAGTGTATGTAAACTTCTGATTTACTGGGAATGTGATGAAAGAAATAAAAGCTGAAATAAATCATTCTCTCTACTATTATTCTGACATTTCACATTCTTAAAATAAAGTGTTGATCCTAACTGACCTAAGACAGGGAATTTTTACAAGGATTAAATGTCAGGAATTGTGAAAAACTGAGAGTAAATGTATTTGGCTAAGGTGTATGTAAACTTCCGACTTCAACTGTAAGTGCTTGATCTGGCACGGTCATTACCCATCTTTTTCTAAACTAATTCCACCCCCTTTTTTGTCCAACCTCCTTCCCCAGTCTCTCTCGTTACCAACAGTTTAAAGACTTCCAGAGACGTATCCTGGTGGCCACCAACCTGTTTGGAAGAGGGATGGACATCGAGAGGGTCAACATCGCCTTCAACTACGACATGCCAGAAGACTCTGACACTTACCTGCACAGAGTAAGTCCCGTAGACCAGGGTTTCCCAAACTCTGTCCTGGGGAGCGCGTTTCGGTTTTTGCCCTAGCAACTACACCGCTGATTCAAATGACCAACTAATCATCAAGCTTTGATTTATTTGAATCAGCTGTGTAGTGCTAGGACAACAACCGAAACCTGCACCCAGGAGGGGCCCCGGGACCGGGTTTGGGAAACTCTGTTGTAGATGACAACAAACTCTGCTGTAGATGACAACAAACTCTGCTGTAGAAAACAACAAACCCTGCTGTAGATAACAACAAACCCTGCTGTAGATAACAACAAACTCTGCTGTAGAAAACAACAAACCCTGCTGTAGATAACAACAAACTCTGCTGTAGAAAACAACAAACCCTGCTGTAGATAACAACAAACTCTGCTGTAGAAAACAACAAACTCTGCTGTAGAAAACAACAAACTCTGCTGTAGAAAACAACAAACCCTGCTGTAGATAACAACAAACCCTGCTGTAGAAAACAACACTCTGCTGTAGAAAACAACAAACTCTGCTGTAGAAAACAACAAACTCTGCTGTAGAAAACAACAAACCCTGCTGTAGAAAACAACAAACTCTGCTGTAGAAAACAACAAACTCTGCTGTAGAAAACAACAAACTCTGCTGTAGAAAACAACAAACTCTGCTGTAGAAAACAACAAACTCTGCTGTAGAAAACAACAAACCCTGCTGTAGATAACAACAAACTCTGCTGTAGATAACAACAAACTCTGCTGTAGAAAACAACAAACCCTGCTGTAGAAAACAACAAACTCTGCTGTAGATAACAACAAACTCTGCTGTAGAAAACAACAAACCCTGCTGTAGAAAACAACAAACCCTGCTGTAGAAAACAACAAACTCTGCTGTAGAAAACAACAAACTCTGCTGTAGAAAACAACAAACCCTGCTGTAGATAACAACAAACTCTGCTGTAGAAAACAACAAACCCTGCTGTAGATAACAACAAACTCTGCTGTAGAAAACAACAAACCCTGCTGTAGATAACAACAAACTCTGCTGTAGAAAACAACAAACTCTGCTGTAGAAAACAACAAACTCTGCTGTAGAAAACAACAAACCCTGCTGTAGATAACAACAAACCCTGCTGTAGAAAACAACAAACTCTGCTGTAGAAAACAACAAACTCTGCTGTAGAAAACAACAAACCCTGCTGTAGAAAACAACAAACTCTGCTGTAGAAAACAACAAACTCTGCTGTAGAAAACAACAAACTCTGCTGTAGAAAACAACAAACTCTGCTGTAGAAAACAACAAACTCTGCTGTAGAAAACAACAAACCCTGCTGTAGATAACAACAAACTCTGCTGTAGATAACAACAAACTCTGCTGTAGAAAACAACAAACCCTGCTGTAGAAAACAACAAACTCTGCTGTAGATAACAACAAACTCTGCTGTAGAAAACAACAAACCCTGCTGTAGAAAACAACAAACCCTGCTGTAGAAAACAACAAACTCTGCTGTAGAAAACAACAAACTCTGCTGTAGAAAACAACAAACCCTGCTGTAGATAACAACAAACTCTGCTGTAGATAACAACAAACTCTGCTGTAGAAAACAACAAACCCTGCTGTAGAAAACAACAAACTCTGCTGTAGATAACAACAAACTCTGCTGTAGAAAACAACAAACCCTGCTGTAGAAAACAACAAACCCTGCTGTAGAAAACAACAAACCCTGCTGTAGAAAACAACAAACTCTGCTGTAGATAACAACAAACCCTGCTGTAGAAAACAACAAACCCTGCTGTAGAAAACAACAAACTCTGCTGTAGAAAACAACAAACTCTGCTGTAGAAAACAACAAACTCTGCTGTAGAAAACAACAAACTCTGCTGTAGAAAACAACAAACTCTGCTGTAGAAAACAACAAACCCTGCTGTAGATAACAACAAACTCTGCTGTAGATAACAACAAACTCTGCTGTAGAAAACAACAAACCCTGCTGTAGAAAACAACAAACTCTGCTGTAGATAACAACAAACTCTGCTGTAGAAAACAACAAACCCTGCTGTAGAAAACAACAAACCCTGCTGTAGAAAACAACAAACTCTGCTGTAGAAAACAACAAACTCTGCTGTAGAAAACAACAAACCCTGCTGTAGATAACAACAAACTCTGCTGTAGATAACAACAAACTCTGCTGTAGAAAACAACAAACCCTGCTGTAGAAAACAACAAACTCTGCTGTAGATAACAACAAACTCTGCTGTAGAAAACAACAAACCCTGCTGTAGAAAACAACAAACCCTGCTGTAGAAAACAACAAACTCTGCTGTAGATAACAACAAACTCTGCTGTAGAAAACAACAAACCCTGCTGTAGAAAACAACAAACTCTGCTGTAGATAACAACAAACTCTGCTGTAGAAAACAACAAACTCTGCTGTAGATAACAACAAACTCTGCTGTAGATAACAACAAACTCTGCTGTAGAAAACAACAAACTCTGCTGTAGATAACAACAAACTCTGCTGTAGATAACAACAAACTCTGACACCAAGATTATTTAGTTATAGGCCTCTTGTTTGTCCGTCTTACCAGTAGCAGCCAGGGTCATTATAAGGTTACTTTAGTTATAAAGTACTTACCAGTAGCAGCCAGGGTCATTATAAGGTTACTTTAGTTATAAAGTACTTACCAGTAGCAGCCAGGGTCATTATAAGGTTACTTAGTTATAAAGTACTTACCAGTAGCAGCCAGGGTCATTATAAGGTTACTTAGTTATAAAGTACTTACCAGTAGCAGCCAGGGTCATTATAAGGTTACTTAGTTATAAAGTACTTACCAGTAGCAGCCAGGGTCATTATAAGGTTACTTTAGTTATAAAACCCTCTAAGTTGGTTGTGTGCGTCTTACTCAGGTTGCCAGGGCGGGCAGGTTTGGCACCAAAGGCCTGGCCATCACGTTTGTGTCTGATGAGACGGATGCCCGCACCCTTAACGACGTCCAGGACCGATTCGAGGTGAACATCAGCGAGCTGCCCGACGAGATCGACATCTCATCTTACAGTAAGTGCTGCTTAGTTCCAATCATCAGCCTTGGTTATCAGTGGGTGTTCAACTCTGACCCTACGAGGTCCGGAGCCTGCTGCTTTTCTGTTCAACTCTGACCCTACGAGGTCCGGAGCCTGCTGCTTTTCTGTTCAACTCTGACCCTACGAGGTCCGGAGCCTGCTGCTTTTCTGTTCAACTCTGACCCTACGAGGTCCGGAGCCTGCTGCTTTTCTGTTCAACTCTGACCCTACGAGGTCCGGAGCCTGCTGCTTTTCTGTACCTGTTTAATTAATTACACCACCTGGTGTCACAGGTCTAAATCAGTCACTGATTAGAGGGGAACAATGAAAAAATGCAGAGGAACTGGCTTCGAGGTCCAGAGTTGAGTTTGAAGGCTCTAGAGAAGGGTTTCCCAAACTCGGTTCTGCCCCCCCCCCCCCCCCACCCCCAGCCCCCAGCATGACACTAGCGCATAAACCAAAACGTGCACCCAGTGGGGCCCCAGGACCGAGTTTGGGAAACACTGCTCTAGAGTAAAGGCAGTGGTCTTTGCTGGTCATCTGTTACTTATTAGAACATGTATTATGTTAGGAACATCTGTATTTCATCAGTGGCGTAGAGAAGATTATCAAGTGATTCAATGAATGTTCTGCTTTAACTTGTCCTTTTTTACTTCTGTGCCCTCAGTTGAACCAACCCGGTAAAGAAGACCAGATCTATTATCCTGCAGACATTGGATCAGAATTGTGATTTATATTTTACCCTTGACCTTTAACACTGATAGCTAAGGTCAAATCAACTATTATCAGATCGAACAGTACAATACAATAATTTCTTATTCTGCTGGCATTCATTTGCCCCTATAATGAATAAACTGTGGAATAGCGCCCCCCTGTGGATAGAAATGACTTTTCTGAACATTGTCAGGCCTTTTCCAATGCCATTTGTTTAATGATGTTAATATTATTTTGTTTTTATTTAGAGACTAGGTAGCCGTCACTGAATAGTTGAGTTATTTATTGTTTGTATTTTATTTACGATGTCATTTCGATGGTGAATGCTGCATTTTATTGCCTGTGAAAATAGTTGACCAGTTACCAAGCGGTAGTGTCTAGTGCGACGGAAATGAAGAGGAAAAAAGGTTACATTGAAAGACTTGTAAAGATAGACTAAACAAGCTCTGTTCTGCACTCAATGTGGATTCATAAATGTTTGACTCGACATACAGACTTGCTGCTTCTTCTTGCCTCAACATCTAATCTTGTTGTCTATCAGAAAATATATTTTAAAAAAAGAACAAACTACCCGCCAAGGATTGCACTGAGTGAATATTGAAACAGCCTCCATCAAAGGTTGCGTCCCAAATGGCACCATATTCCCTATGGGACGTGGACATACTGGAAGTAGTACACTACATAGGGAATAGGGTGCCATTTGGGACGTATTTATCACCTCAAGACTGACGCATTTTAAACAGCTAGTGAGATCAGGCTGTCATGCCAGCTGCTACACGATGAAATACAGTAGCCTTAGCCTAAAGCAGAAACCTCGACCAGACCTATTATGTCAGCGCAGTGCGTTGTTGGGACCACCCGCCGTCATTTTCTCCCGTTTCTAAATTTAGAAACGTTTTTCAAATTATGGCAGGTATTCTGTTCAGAGGTGCTAACTGCTCGACAATCCTACAGGTCTGTCCATGCCTCAACATAGCTAATCTATATAAGTAATGTGCAAAATGCTAAATAATTTCATATAAAAATGTACTAAACTGAGGTATTGAGCTAACTAGCCTCGGACACTCCAGCTTGATTTGGAATGATGGCCCAGAGAGACTATGGACATAAGTCTTTGAGTTAGCAAATATTTTCAGGGAATCACAGTTGATCGGCCAATAGTCTTAAATACTGTCCTCAATGGTCTCCTTGTCTAAATCTGCTTGCTGAGGCACCTCAGTTGATCTCTTCTAATCTGGATTGTAAAGTGTTAAAAATCAGACCAATGTTTGTGAAACAGTAAGCGAGACCTGTCAGGAAGTCAACAGGAGAAGAGTGCACTCGAAAGGAAGTGAGGAGGGGTAGCCTAGACTGAATGGCTCCCTATATAGCCCCATAAAGGAATAGGGTGCCATTTGTGACGCACATAGAGGTTACAGGCACAAGTGGGAAACGATTGTTGGAAAATGACCAGGAACAATAAAACCCAGATCCAATAACATTAGCTGACAGTCAAAAGATAAGACACACAATGGATGTGGACAAATATCAAAATAGTCAGTTTTAATTTGCAACGTATTCAAGTTCTAAACATGTCAGGCAGTGGTTTTTACACATCACCATAAAGACATATGAATCAATCTTCCAGACAATCAATCACCCCAGAACTAAATCCAGTACATTAATAAAATCACCATTTTCTTCATGCATCACCCAGTTACACCAATCATGTAAATCAAGAAAAAACAAACATGTAAACAATCGTAATCATTGGTTTTTCAACAAACCTAACTGTAGAAGACCACCATTTGAATGTCATGGAATTACAACCGACCATTAATTTGGAAAACGGCTTAAGTGTAGTACCGTCCCAAATGGCACACTTCCCTTTACAGTGCACTTCTTTTGACCATGGCCCATAGGGTTCTGGTCAAAGGTAGTGCACTATATAGGGAATAGGATGCCATTTGGGATACAGACAACAGAATGTCACACACAATGTGTTAAACTGGCCCGCTGCATGGCGATGTATGAATCTCTGATCATTTATTTGTAGGATCATCTCTTTATAAACCAATTTACAAGAGCTACATCATTCCCAAAATAGTATTTGTACTTTTTCATTTTATGAATAAATCTAATTATATATTTATGAGAAAAGTTTAATACCAGTAACTAATATTTTGACCTCATTCATTGACTTTGCGTGGAATACTGCAAGTTATTTTAAAGTAGACAGAGGCCGTCCCAAATGGCTCCCTATATAGTGCACTACTTTTGACCAGAGCCCTATGGTTCCTGGTCAAAAGTAGGGCACTAAAATGGGGAAAAGGGTGCCATTTTGGACTTAAGCAGAGGGGTTTCGCCTCCCCTTTAAGATCGGGTGACACGGAACAACACAAAAAGCAAGTCTGAGGCCTCCAAATCCATGTAATCAAACTGACGTTTTAAGACATCACGTTGAAGCAAACCGTGAACCACGTGTCAAACTCATTCCACAGAGGGCCGAGTGTCTGCGGGTTTTCGCTCCTTCTTTGTCCTTGATTGAGGAATTCAGATCACTGATTAGTAAGGAACTCCCCACACCTGGTTGTCTAGGTCTTAATTAGAAGGAAAACACCAAAAACCAGCGGACACTCGGCCCTCCATGGAATGAGTTTGACACCCCTACCGTAAACCTTTCCAGCTCGAGCAGGAGAACAACCAAACATTAAATGGTTCTTTCTTTCTTTCTTTCTTTGAGACTTACTACGTGGTTTCACTCCCTGGGTGTTGCCCTGTGTCACACTGCATTCAGGTTCACTCCTAAAACAAGGCGTTACTCCTCTCCTCCACCCACCCTACTTCTATCATATATCCAGTTCCTTTACCCACCAAGCCTGTCTGTTTTGTTTAGCTTCAGTTCCTTCATGTGACCTTGTTTTTGTTTTCTTTGGTTAGAGAGGGTGTTCCTCTCTGTCAAGTCTGTCTGTCTGTCTGTCTCGCACTACGTCCTGTCCAAACCTCTCAGCTCCAGCTGACGTCGTACTTTGTCCATCCCTCAGGTGGGGTCAAGAAGACCCGTCGTCCACGGGACAGGAAGCTGACCACGCCCCTGTAACCCGCACGGGGAACCCCCGATTTCAAGTCATCCATCACCCCTAAGTGTCGGGCCAGAACCTTAAAACTGTCCCGGCTGGAATATTGCACCCGGTACGGACCTGTTCCACTCAAACCGCCCCCTTGCTGTAGCTCCTCCACCTTAATTAGGGGGGCGCTGTAAACCTGCTTCACAAAGTTCACGTCAAAGTTCTCCTTCATCAAGTAAGACAGATCCTGTTTGGTGAAAGGCACAAAGTCAGTGTTGAGTATAATGTAGCGCAGGTACTGGTCGAAGAACTGACCCAAGCTGACACCCTTGCGTCCGAAGGTTATAGTTCTGGAGATCTCTGGGCGGATGCAGGAGCGCTCCTTACGCTGCTCAGGGTGACGCATCCAGTCGTCCCAGAAGGCTGCGGGCCACTTGGGTTCTAGTTCGTCCCAGACGTCCTTCAACAGCATCCAGCCCAGCCCAGGGAAGAAGTCTGTCCTGTAGAGGAGGTCCGCCTTCCCAGGGTCCACCAGCCCCTCCCTGCCGTTGTCGTTCCAGGCAGACACACACCACAGGGTGGGGTCAGAGGTCAAGATGGGGTGGAGGGCACGGAAGTACTCAAAGAAGTCTGGGGCCACCTTGGAGAGAGATTCATCTGATTAGTAAACTGTGTTACAGTGAGAGAACTTAGAGAGTAGGCTTTCCTCCAGTTATAAGAAGCAATTGTTATTCAGTATATACAGTAGCCTACATTACTAAACTCAGGAAAAAAAGAAACGTCCCTTTTTCAGGTCCCTGTCTTTCAAAGATCATTCGTAAAAATCTAAATAACTTCACAGATCTTCATTGTAAAGGGTTTAAACACTGTTTCCCATGCTTGTTCAATGAACCATAAACAATTAATGAACATGCACCTGTGGAACGGTCGTTAAGACACTAACAGCTTACAGACGGTAGGCAATTAAGGTCACAGTTATGAAAACTTAGGACACTAAAGAGGCCTTTCTACGGACTCTGAAAAACACCAAAAGAAAGATGCCCAGGGTCCCTGCTCATCTGCGTGAACGTGCCTTAGGCATGCTGCAAGGAGGCATGAGGACTGCAGATGTGGCCAGGGCAATAAATTGCAATGTCCATACTGTGAGACGCCTAAGACAGCACTACAGGGAGACAGGACGGACAGCTGATCGTCCTCGCAGTGGCAGACCACGTGTAACAACACCTGCACAGGATCGGTACATCCGAACATCACACCTGCGGGACAGGTACAGGATGGCAACAACAACTGCCCAAGGTCCTCACCAGACATCACCGGCAACAACGTCGCCTATGGGCACAAGCCCACCGTCGCTGGACCAGACAGGACTGACAAAAAGTGCTCTTCACTGACGAGTCGCGGTTGTCTCACCAGGGGTGATGGTCGGATTCGCGTTTATCGTCAAAGGAATGAGCGTTACACCGAGGCCTGTACTCTGGAGTGGGATTGATTTGGAGGTGGAGGGTCCGTCATGGTCTGGGGCGGTGTGTCACAGCATCATCGGACTGAGCTTGTTGTCATTGCAGGCAATCTCAACGCTGTGCGTTACAGGGAAGACATCCTCCTCCCTCATGTGGTACCCTTCCTGCAGGCTCATCCTGACATGACCATCCAGCATGACAATGCCACCAGCCATACTGCTCGTTCTGTGCGTGATTTCCTGCAAGACAGGAATGTCAGTGTTCTGCCATGGCCAGCGAAGAGCCCGGATCTCAATCCCATTGAGCACGTCTGGGACCTGTTGGATCGGAGGGTGAGGGCTAGGGCCATTCCCCCCAGAAATGTCCGGGAACTTGCAGGTGCCTTGGTGGAAGAGTGGGGTAACATCTCATAGCAAGAACTGGCAAATCTGGTGCAGTCCATGAGGAGGAGATGCACTGCAGTACTTAATGCAGCTGGTGGTCACACCAGATACTGACTGTTACTTTTGATTTTGACCCCCCCTTTGTTCAGGGACACATTATCCAATTTCTGTTAGTCACATGTCTGTGGAACTTGTTCAGTTTATGTCTCAGTTGTTGAATCTTGTTATGTTCATACAAATATTTACACATGTTAAGTTTGCTGAAAATAAAACGCAGTTGACAGGGAGGGGACGTTACTTTTTTTGCTGAGTTTATTTATGATAACTGAAAACTGCTAGCCTGGGCCCAGATCTGTTTGTGCCATTGTTTCACCTCCTTGTCATGCTAAACATAATAAGGAGTTGGCAAAAGAGCAGAAACAGACTGGTATCCAGGCTATATTAAAGAGACCAGAAACAGACTGGTATCCAGGCTATATTAAAGTGACCAGAAACAGACTGGTATCCAGGCTATATTAAAAGAGACCAGAAACAGACTGGTATCCAGGCTAGAAAACTGCATCTGCTGTATGAATGTATGCAAAGCAAACAAAACATCCACAGGGGCTTCAAGGAATGAGTCCAACATGTTTGGCTGACCAATACAATGCCAATGGTATGTCAACATGAAATGACTAGCCAAAACAAAACATTATAAATTTGTCTTCGAAAGCATCTGCGGGAACAGTTACATAAGTGTGTGTGGGGGGTTTAGCCTAAAAGCTTTAAAACTGGTGACTCATGGCAGTTCTGTTGTTTTAACCATTTCCTGTAACTCTCATTACACGTCTGGTGCAGAATTCTACCGATGACGTTTTTTTCCAGACCATTTGTTCACCCAGCTGGCTGTTTCACTCAGGCTACTACCCAAATGGCACCCTATTCCCTATATAGTGCACTACTTTAGACCAGAGCCCTATTCCCTATGTAGTGCACTACTTTAGACCAGAACCCTATTCCCTATATAGTGCACTACTTTAGACCAGAACCCTATTCCCTATGTAGTGCACTACTTTAGACCAGAACCCTATTCCCTATGTAGTGCACTACTTTAGACCAGAACCCTATTCCCTATGTAGTGCACTACTTTAGACCAGAACCCTATGGCCCACAGGGTGCCATTTGGGACGCAACCTTGGTCTGATTTGATGGGGGACAGAATGAACAGAGCAGGATTTAGGGATCCCTCCTCACACCCCTCTCTGCTAGGTGCCAACGTGGTTAATCCACTAATCAGTTAAATGTTCTAATCTGGGAAGGCCAACCAGGATTACAGCTGTCCACTGAATTGGACACATTGATTAAGACATTTCCCCTCTCTGTTCCCCTCTGTTCACCCCTTTGACTCCTCCCCTCTGTACCCTCCTCTGACTCCTCCCCTCTATGTTTTAGGCTATCCAATGAATGTGCTGCACAAATGAGGAACATTATAGGATCAACGTTCATCATCATGATCCACATTTGAATGTGAGACAGATTTAATTACACTGAAGAAAAATATAAACACAGCATGTAAAGTGTTGGTCCCATGTTTCATGAGCTGAAGTAAAAAGATCCCAGACATTTTCCATACGCACAAAATGATTATTTCTCGAAAAGGTTGTGCACAAATGTGATTCAATCCGTGTTAGTGAGCATTTCTCCTTTGCCAAGATAATCCATCCACCTGACAGGTGTGGCATATCAAGAAGCTGATTAAACAGCATGATCATTACACAGGTGCACCTTGTGCTAGGGACAATAAAAGGCCACGAAAATGTGCAGTTTTGTCACACAACACAATGCCACAGATGTCTCAAGTTTTGAGGGGGCATGCAATTGGCATGCTGACTGCAGGAATGTCCACCAGAGCTGTTGCCAGGGAATTGAAATGTTCATTTCTCTACCATAAACCACCTCCAACGTTGTTGTAGAGAATTTGGCAGTACGTCCAACCGGCCTCACAACCACAGACCACGTGTAACCACACCAGCCCAGGACCTCCACATCCAGCTTATTCACCTGTGGGATAGTCTGAGACCAGCCACCTGGACAGCTGATGAAACTGTGGGTTTGCACAAGCGAATAATTTCTGCACAAACTGTCAGAAACGTCTCAGGGAAGCTCATTTGCGTGCTCGTCATCCTCACCAGGGTCTTGACCTGACTGCAGTTCGGCGTCGTAACCGACTTCAGTGGGCAAATGCTCACCTTCGATGGCCACTGGCACACTGGAGAAGTGTGCTCTTCACAGATGACTACCGGTTTCAACTGTACCGGAAAGATGGCAGACAGCGTGTATGTCGTCGTGTGGGGGAACGGTTTGCTGATGTCAACATTGTGAACCGAGTGCCCCATGGTGGCGGTGGGGTTATGGTATGGGCAGGCATAAACTACGGACAACGAACACAATTGCATTTTATTGATAGTCCAGAGGCCCGAGATCCTGAGGCCCATTGTCGGGCCATTAATCCGCCGCCATCACCTCTTGTTTCAGCATGATAATGCACGTCCCCATGTCGCAAGGATCTGTACACAATTCCTGGAAGCTGAAAATGTCCCTGCATCCTCACCAGACATGTCACCCATTGAGCATGTTTGGGATGCTCTGGATCGCAGTGTACGACAGCGTGCTCCAGTTCCTGCCAATATCCAGCAACTTCACACAGCCATTGAAGAGGAGTGGGACAACATTCCACAGGCCATAATCAACAGCCTGATCAACTCTATGCAAAGGAGAGGTGTCGCGCCCGCATGAGGCAAATGGTGGTCACACCAGATACTGACAGGTTCTGATCCAAGCCCCTATCTTTTTTTAAAAGGTATCTGTGACCAAAATATGCATATCTGTATTCCCAGTCATGTGAAATCCATAGATTAGGGCCGAATGAATTTATTTCAATTGACTGATTTCCTTATATGAACTGTAACTCAGTAAAATCTTTGAAATTGTTGCGTTTACATTTTTGTTCAGGGTACATTCATTCCTATCAAAGGCCCATTTAAACCAATGGAAAGTGTTGAATAAGCAGAGAGGGATGGCATCTCTAGACACTGCAGCGGAGCTGGGGGCAGGTTTAAGCTTTGTTCTGCAAACGAAGCACTTAAATGTTTTGTTGTAGGCCACAGGGTCGTCGGTGCCCTTAGAGAAGTTAAGGCTCGCACCGAATGTGGATCTAGCGTTTGTCTGCTGATTCAGCGCTGTGTTTTAGGAACCACCCGCTGTAGACGTCCGACTGGCTACATTTTTCATGCGATTCTACATGTAAAATCGGTTGGAACTCGATTCGCAAATACGTTCAGAGGTGCTAAGTACTCTCGGCCAGCCACCACTACTGCTGTTTCTGAACCCCTAAGCTTTTGGGATAATGCCAGGGCTGGAGCGCAGCTGCAAACCTTGCAACTGAAAAAGCAGCAGCGGATAAATCAGTTCGGACTAGGCCTACTTATACAGAGCCTCATGCAAGTCACTAAAAAGTCTTGACGCTTCACATCAATGCCTTGGTGACAAGCAGAAGTGCAGGGATTTCATTTCCCTGACTGAATTCATCAGGATCTTCTTTTGAACCTCATGCAAGTCACCAGCAACTCAGACACTTCTAATCAACGCTTCAACACATTTAGACTGAGGTGCACTTTAAATTCATTTCTCAGTTACAGTGCATGCAGACAGAGGTGTATGGATTTCAGTTACTGTTCACACTTACCTCCAAGTCATCTTCAACGATCACCACACTGGAGTAAGAGAGAGTGTTGAACACCTGGTTGAGGGCCCAGCGGTAGTGTCTGGCAATCTTATAGTAGCCCTGGAACTTCCTGTGCTCCGGCCGTACCAGGATGTCCGAGAGGTCTGGTTGGCTAATGAGGGTCACCTGACTGCCATATGAGCCAATCACGCGGGCTGTCTCAGCATGGCCACAGTCCTGACTAACTATGATTGGGTAGAGTTCTGCAGAGGTGCGGTATTGGATCAATTTGTCAAGACTCCTTTTCACGGTCACTCTGTCACAGGCAATGACCAATATGGGAATGACAACTTGTGGGCTGATGACAGTAACTTCCAATTTGATGTTGTCGGTCAGCTCTTTTATTTCATTGTCCGGTTTTGTGTCTACTTTAGGGTCTGGGACTGCTGTAATGATTAATTCCGGTGTATTTTTCTCTTGGTCCTTGTTCTCTGAATTGTCCTTTGGGGGTACTGGAGGTAACCGTGGCGACAGTTTGTGTTGCCCTTTCTCTTCTATTTTCCCTCCATCCGTCTCTCTTTTTCCCATCTCTTTCCTCTTTTCCCATAGTGACCTGTGACTCTGGATCTGCTTCAGAAGTTCCTTCTGGGTCTTGAGTTCCAATTCTACCTCTTCGGCCAATCGGATCACCTCGCCAGCCAGATTAGTCCCACCCCCTTTTATTCTGGCCACGCCCCACTCTTCCCGCCCCCCTGGTTCAGCCCCTCCCCCTTCCCCAAAGCGACCAATGGGAGTCCGTCCCCAAAGGAAAAGGAGAAGCAAGCCATTGCAGGCGACGAATAGGAAAGCTCCACACAAGATAAGGGAACCTCTCTTGCGAACCATGGCCCAATGACATCAGAGGATGGACTACAGTGAGGTAAAGACTACAGCTGAGGGGGGGACAGTGTTGAAGTGACAAACAGCCAATAGGGTCCAATCAAAAAGATGAGAATGAAAAGACGTTGTCCAATAGGGGTGGAGAGAACAGAGGTCCAATCACATGATCCTTACTACTCATCCAATAATTTTGCGTGATCGATAACATGACAAGAGAATGATCCAGAACCTTTATTGCGGAGACATAGATGGAGACGCATGTAACCCGACTGTGGAGACGTGCGTAACCTAACTGTGTGTTGTTATCGGCTTGGCTGTCCTCCATGAAATAGTGGAGCAGGAGAGCGAGTTGGGGCGAGGGGAAACTGAGAAAAAAAGGAAAGTCTAAAAAACGGGGAGAGGGGTGTTTGGATAAACGGGGAGAGGGGTGTTTGGATAAACGGGGAGAGGGGTGTTTGGATAAACGGGGAGAGGGGTGTTTGGATAAGATAAAAAGGGAGAACCAGGGTCACGTTGAGGTGGAGGGGCTGAGAGTCCTTGGGGTTATCCCTCGGCCATCACCCTGAAACAGAGAGAGAGAGAGAAAAGAAAGTGTGTTAGCGTCAGTTAAGTACATTTCAATTTTCAAGTTTTTCCCCCATCAGTGAAACAGTCTGAAATAAACAAGCACTATATGATCACTAACACACAAGTCCCTTATAGACTATAACTATTTTCTATTATCTAGAGTCTGTTATTATCTAGCCAACTGTATCATTGAGCAGATTCAGAACACTGAGCCAAACTGTTCAGTAGAGGCTGCTGCCTCATCGTTGATGGCCAAGATTTTGTGTGGTACGCCTCTGAATCAAGCTGTCAAACTCTGCTCAGGGTCCATGCTTATGAATCAAGCTGTCAAGTTCAGTACTGGAATAGCTTAACTTTTCACTACCTTTATTAGGATCGGTGCACAGCTAAAGGCATTACCATATTATGTATCTATCAGCCTGAGTAAGTATCACAGAGGCACAGGACGTATCACAGAGGAACAGGACCCATCAGCCTGAGTATCACAGAGGAACAGGACCCATCAGCCTGAGTATCACAGAGGGACAGGACCCATCAGCCTGAGTATCACAGAGGGACAGGACCCATCAGCCTGAGTATCACAGAGGAACAGGACCCATCAGCCTGAGTATCACAGAGGGACAGGACCCATCAGCCTGAGTATCACAGAGGAACAGGACCCATCAGCCTGAGTATCACAGAGGGACAGGACCCATCAGCCTGAGAATCACAGAGGGACAGGACCCATCAGCCTGAGTATCACAGAGGGACAGGACCCATCAGCCTGAGTATCACAGAGGTACAGGACATCCTGTCAGCACAAATTTCAGCTAAAGCACTTCTACAGACTGTTGTAGAGTGCTTGTGCGAGTGTGGTTTTAAACCCAACTGTAAAGTCCAGAAACGTAATGCCATGGCCATCCATATTCTATTCAATGGAGATTTTTTTAAAAGCCTGTTAGCTGGACAGTAACCAAAGGGACCCTGTGTGCTATATTCAAATGATTTAATTCACCCAGCCAGCTCCACAGGGAGTCTCTGAGATAACAAACGTATACCAGCCAGCATCCAAAGGCAGTCTTTCTGAGGAGCTTGGTATCACACTCCAACCTAACACTGCCCTAAATGGATATCACATTGATCATTTTAGGCTCTTTGTTGATGGAAACAAACACAGCACGACAGCACTAGCAGTTTCAGCCTTCAGGGAAACACACTGTCAGGGTTTGTCCCAAATGGAATCAAATTCCCTATATAGTGCACTAATATTGACCAGAATCCTATGGAACGTGGTCTAAAGTAGTGCACTGTATAGGGAATAGGGTGCCATCTGGGACTCCGCCACTGCAGGACCTTTTGTTATGGTTCACCCCCAGCAGGTTTCTCCAGAGGATGAGTTTAAACTAGATTGTTTATATCCGGGATGGGCAACTTTGAAGGGGGCCACAAAAAACTCATGAGGGGCCGCATAGCTCACAGGTCTGTGTACCCACACACGCAGTCAGAGCCGACCCTAGCAAAACATTTTAGCGGCCCCCTCTTGACAGCAGAGAGACATTTTAGAGTTAATTTCCATTAATTCTACACATTTTGCCATGGGGGTTTAGAGAACATTTTACAGTTTTAAAGCAACTTTGCTGCAATTCTTAACATTTTGCCTTAAGGTGGAGAGAAATGTTTGCAGTTTATTTATTTTTTTGACTAACAAAATCAATGGAGGCCCCCCGTCTATAATTCGACCATGATTACTACAAGTTTAGATAGCTGGCTAGACTAACTTACCAGTCCAAAAACGTGTTTGCTGCCATGGGCTAATTGAGTGACTGTCTATAACCAGGTTTCAATCCAACAGGCCTGATGGAAACAGCAAAATTGTCTGTTAACTTTCCAAATGTCGACAATACAAAATACACTACACAAGGTGGGATCTGTGTGTCGGTAAAATGTATTATGCAAGAAAAAGCGGAGGAAAAGCTTTTATGCGCAAATATTGATATAATAATAATCATATGGAAGTAAACTTGTGAGTCACGCGATGACATGTGTGGTTCTCCCACTACGCAGTTTATTGGGCTACAGATGAAATAAGTTACAAACTTCACAGGGTGGTGAAAGTACAAGGTGAGGCGCTTGATGCTCCTTTCCAATAAATATAGAGGGTCTTATTCTGGTTACATGATGATCGATGCTTGGTGCCATTTGAAAAATAAAAATAAATCTTGCTCTTTTGTCCATAATAACCTCATGATGTTGGCTATACCCGCATTGTCTATATGAGCTGTTGGCTAGAGGGCACGTGTCAGTGCCAGTGGGAAAATTCGCTATATAACGCAACATTTTTTTGTGACAAAAGCATTAGTAGAGTTGAAAATGCCATGGAAACCTATTTAACTTTTTGTTTTTTTTCCGGTACGTCGGAATTTAACCTTGCACTATGTCGTTACACACAGCCTTTTATCAGCAACAAGTACATTTGATGGAAAATGCACATATTGTTTTTAATGCGGATTTTAGAACAGTCACATGAAAATCGGTCGCCAATTGGACGGAAACCTAGCCACTGACTGACATAAGCGGAAAAACTGCTGACGCACCTGGTGTATTCCATTATTCTAACTCTCAACAGTAAGTTGAGACCCCGACTGAGCACCACACATCCATTTTCTAACACCACCCTGCTGCTACCACCAAAACCTGATTGCATCCTAAACGGCACCCTATATAGTAATAATAATAATAATATGCCATTTAGCAGACGCTTTTATCCAAAGCGACTTACAGTCATGCGTGCATACATTTTTGTGTATGGGTGGTCCCGGGGATCGAACCCACTACCTTGGCGTTACAAGCGCCGTGCTCTACCAGTTGAGCTACAGAGGACCACATGGTCAAAGTAGTGTACTAAATAGGGAATGGGGTGTAATTTGGGACGTAACCCCAATTTCCCAACGGGCATCTTGGAGCTGGAAGCAGTTTCCTGCCCATGAATCCCCCTAACAAGGTATTAAACCTGTATATGGACAGTCAGTCTGCAGGGACTAGGAGGACAGAACATACACTATATCCGTAGATGTACTCTTGGGACGCATCTCAATAGTCTTACGTAGCTTCGTACATCCCTTTCCCTGCTCTCTCCTGACTGACTAGGTCCATCCATTCATACCACACTGATTAAACTAGCGTTTAGCCTACATTAAAATACGTTTTAAACTTCCATTCAGGACGACTGAATGTTTTCCTGTTTGAACATGGTTCATGCCAGATGGTCCAATAGGCTCAGGCCTATAACACGTGTGGCACACCCGGTACATATTAGCTCTTAGCTTTAAAAAGTGAAGGAACTTAGTCATAAACAAGTCTGACGATTACCCTAGGTCAGTCAAATATTGTGAGTTATTGCTTATGCAATCACTCTAATAAGTGGTTTGAGAGAAGAGAGTGACCACACAAAGTCAATTTGCTGACGATTTAAAAAGAGACTCAAGCCTTCCCTCAGAGCTCACACAAACCTGGCACCGTCACCTCTTCTCCTTGGTTTTAAAATGTTGTAAATACTTCTGGAGTGAGCATTTCAATAGCAAAAAAAAAACTCCAGCCTTAAAAGGCAAGCTGACCAAATAATATCCAAGCTTCATAACCAGGTCAGGGATCTAGCCTACTGCGTTTGCAATATCTGGAACGCTTTCAATGACTGAAAATTTGCTGAAATGGACAGTCAAATTCCATAAAAATAGGCCTAGATATCACAGAAAACATGGGCATAAATTCACGGTCAAATATCTGCCAGACCTGTGCTAATAATTTAACTATTTAGTGCATCCAAGAGAACCCTTTCAACAAGGTCCATGTCTTGACCACATCATCACCTGACTTGGCTAAAGCCTGAAATGCCCGTCTGAACAGACAATGAGCTCTATAGAGGGAGGGCAGAAAGAAATGGGGGAACAGGTACTGAGAACACTGCATGTACATTTACATTTTAGTCATTTAGCAGACGCTCTTATCCAGAGCGACTTACAGTTAGCGAGTGCATACATTTTCATACTTGCGAAAGTATGCGAAAACGAACCCACAACCCTGGCGTTGCAAGCGCCATGCTCTACCAACTGAGCTACAGGGGATAAGGGTATCGAGACACGATTTGGAAAGATGGCCTCGTGAGGCTTAGATAAGGGGATTGATTGAGTCCAGAGAAAGAGGTCACTGTATATCCTAACGGGAGACTTTCAACAGACGAGGTGTCTAAACCAATTACAGGTGATAATAAGAACAACGATAATCTTGTAAGCATGGCAATCGGACTAAGTATAAACTAGATTCTCAGAGTGGATGTCCTGGTCTGGATGAGTAATGTGCTGCTGTAGCCTACACCAACTTTCAAATTTGTCCTCCATACTTTGTTCACAGCGTAAATACTAGGCTAACTGATGCTTATATCCACTTTTAACTTTCAGGAAATGTAGGCTATGTTGGAGAGTAGGGCTGGAATTTCCAGGGACCTCATGATACGATATTATCACAAAACTTTTGTGCCGATACGATACGTATTGCGATTCTATATGTATTGCGATTCGATACCGTGATTTTATTGCGAGTCGATGTTCCAAACATATTGCTCACCATATGTCTGCTGCAGAGAGACAAGCCAATGGAAAACAAGTTTTGATCAGTCATGGAAATAAAAGTGCTGAAAACAAATTGGTTCCCTAGCTAAAGGGATACTTCGGGATTTTGGCAATGAGGCCCTTTATCTACTTCCCCAGAGTCTGATGAACTCGTGGATACCCTTTTTATGTCTGTGTCCAGTATGAAGGAAGTTAATGCTAACTAGCGTTAGCGCAACGACTGGAAGTCTGAGTATTAAGCATGCTAGCAGATACCCATAGACTTCCAGTCATTGCGCTAACGCTAGTTAGCAATTGAGCTAGTTATCAACTTCCTTGAAACTGCACGCAGGTATCCACGAGTTCATCAGACTCTGGGGAAGTAGATAAAGGGCCTCATTGCCATAGTCCCAAAGTATCCCTTTAAAAAGAAGATGGAAAACAAGCTATGAAGGAAAAATACTGGAGTTTTGGTGCAGGTACAGCCAACTAGCGCAAAAATAATATTGCAAAACTGTCAAAACTATACGATATATCGTCAAAAATAATATCCCGATATGTAACTTTAGATTGTTCCCCATCACTATTGGAGAGGAAATCGGTGAGCCTCGTTTCCTGGATGCTCAAACGGGCAACAAATTCAACAGAGCTGGAGAGGCTAATCTACCCATCTCACCATGGGAACACCAAGAGCTACAACTATTCCAGCTGACACTCACTAGCACACATAGAGGGTTAACGTTACATCGGAAACACATGGCTTCAAACTTTCAAACACCTAGACATGGTAGGATTGCAACACTAGACAGCTATAGGGTGAGTGAACGAGGGAATGAAGCAGTTGAGGGAAACGCACACAGAAAGAGAGAAAAAGGAGGTACTGCACTAAAGGTTTTGGGGTTTGAGGACAGAGGAGTAGACAGCATAGACTTGTGGGTAGTGTTGGTGGAACCATAAGGAGAGGAAGTACAAACCAACGACGCTAGACGGAGAGGAATATGCTTAAGCAAAAGGCAGTTTATTAAACAACAGAGATAGCTGGTACTGCTCAAGCTACATGCATGGACCCATTCAGTTGCCTCTTATGGAGACAGTTGAAAAAGGGATCAAAAACAGAGTTTTCAGCATTACTTTATACAATGCAACACAAAGGAAGGGGTCCTTCTTCTAGTCCCTTGATTGGTTCCCGAGGCGTAGGAGGCGGGTCTGCTCTGTCCAGAGTAGAAGCCCCATTTTGTTCACGGCAGAGTCCTCTGCCCTAGGCACCCAACCAGTAGAAAGAGGTGCAGTTTGTGTGTGTGCGTAACTCGTGAGGCATGAGGATGAGTGTGCGTATGCCTGGAGATGTGTGTGTGAATGTGTGTATGTTCTCAAAGGAAAGACTCGTGGGGAGCAACCAGATTGTGGCCTGTGGCGTGGGTGTTTGTCCTTGAGAAGATATTGGCTCTGTCCATTGTTCTTGCATAGGAACAGCATTGATTGAAAACAAGCTCCTAACATTAAAATGGGTCATGCACAAGATTTTAGTCAGACCAAGCTATAACATTTTAATATTTACTACGACAGTAGACAGAAACATCAAAGAGGGAAATAAAAGAGGGAGACGGCAATCACTTGCTAATCTATGGTAGCATTGTAAGAGACAAGTTACACAAAAGCCAAAGAAGAAAGGCTTGAAAGGAGGTGCCAAAAGGTGAATAAAAGCATTGTTCTTCAGTACCTGAAGCAGAGAGCAGTCTAGTTCTCCAGTGTCTCTTTCAACACATCATCAGAAAGTTTAAAGGCAGGGAGAGGATGATTAATGGGGTGGGAGAAACTAAAGAATGGAAGGGGAGGGAGGGAATTGTTGCTCACCCTCACAGGAACAGAGCCATTTGAAACTCTAACCTCCTATTTTTAACCCTCTCTCTCTCTCTCTCACACTGACACGTGTAGGTACCTGAGTGGTTAAAACGTTGTAATTAGAAGGTCGATGTTAAACTGATTCAGTAGTCTTGCTAAAATTAGGTTTGTTATTAAAGTAGCTACTTGAAGGTGTCCTAGTCTAGAGAAGAGTAGGCTACTAAACCAATCTGGGCATGAGTATAATGATGAAGAAAAGCAAAGTCAGTCTCAAGGCAACGTATGTATCAGTGTCACTTCGATATTTTTGTTTTGACAGTTCGCTATATCGTACCTCGACTATCGCTTGCCAGTCAAAGACGTGGCCAATTACAAAGCAGCAACTTGGCAAACGCCATTGCCAAATGAATGGAATATCTGAAAATGGCTACAATAGTTTATGGATAATAACAAACGTGACCAAATTACACAACTATCTCACAATTTCAAAAACCGAATGGCAAGCAATCTAGTGCTCCCACTGCCTAACGTTTCTAACTAGTAGCTAGCTTGCATGTGATTGATTGCATGACTGGGATAGCTAGCTATTGACACTTATTGCAACCACAATGAGTTAGAAATCTTTGGAAATTGCAATACTTGAACAATTGCATATTGTTGATGCTAGCTAGCATACATTCTAGTAAGTCAGAAATCGAGCTTTTCAGAAAATCAAATGCTAACTAGTTAGTACCATAACGAGCTGGCTAGGTACATCAAATCAAATCGATTTAAGTTAACTTCAGACAACTAACGTTAGCTACCTCTCTAACTAAGCATGAGTACAATTTCCACCGTCACCTTTTGTCATTTCCCCTGTAGGACGTGTTGCTTGCTTTCTGGAAAGCCCGCTTTGATGTCGACGAATAGTCTCCACTCTCACTTTTCTTCCTCTCCGTTTTGCCCACCGGTGTCAGTACCTCACTGCATGTCCAGTTCCCATTTTCCCCTCTCACCCCTCACGACCTAGGATCCGCCATTTAGCTAGATGTGTTAATTTTTTTTATATAAACAAAATTATTCACCAAGATGAATTTGCGATAAGCATCGTCCTCTTCACCACCGCTCTCCTACCAATTCCGTCCAAGCCAGTGTCTGTTTCACTGGCTCTTGACCGTATACTTAATTTAACACCAACACCGAATTGTATACTCTACTTCCGGATTGACTCATTAAGCAAGGCCAACCTCTGCTTTCCTCCCCTTTACAATTTCCCCTAGCAACAAAGTGCCCTGACAACCGTTGTAACCGTTGTTTCTGCTATCTTTCTGTTGTGTCTATGGTTAGTTATCAAAATGCAGTGTTCTGCTGAAACAAAACCCTGCGCGTTGCCAGTGCCAACTGCCATCTGGTCTGCGCGGTGTGCAATCAGTTGGACATTTTTTCTCCGCTCAAATTTGGCACCGCCTCTTGATTCATTGATAAGAGTTGACAAGTTGTCAAGTCATATCACTACACTTCAGACAGAGAGACTTGAACTTTGAACGTCCAGTAAATGTAGACTAGTGCTACTGCCTGTTGATGATGCTTACTCATATACAATTCATCCTGAAATGTGATATCTTTGAATGAAAGTTTTTTTTTTATAGGATAGAGTATGCCATCTTTTGATGACAGACACACAAAAGTGGTATGTGAATAATTTATTAATTTACATTCATGCCTATGTGTGTCGACTCCAGGCAAGGGCCACCACTGCATGTAGGGTTATGGTCACAACACCACTGTAGTTATTCCAGGGACAGGCTTGCAGTTCTTGGTGTTCAGTGGCAATAAACCGATCCATGATTAACATGATCAATGTCCGATCCAGAGTTGAAGCTCTGCAGATAGTGGAGTGAGTCCATGGCAGAGGGAAGTCAACTATCTCTCTCTCTCTCTCTTATTGTGTCCGTCCCAAATGCCACCCCGTTATCAAATGGCACCCAATTACCTACATAGTGCACAACTTTTGACCAGGGCCCAAACTGCACCCTGGTCAAAAGTAGTGCACTACATAGGGAATAGGCTCTGGTCATTTGGGATACCTCCATTGTCTATCATTTAGTTGTTGTGTTTTTGAGGTCCCTGTGGTGCAGACAGCTGCTCCTCAGCTCCTGCTCCTCAGCTGAGATCTAAACAGAAGAGAACCACAATGAAAACACAGTTTTATTTTTATGTTCTTGTAACATACAGTACCAGTCTAAAGTTTGGACACACCTACTCATTCCAGGGTTTATCTTTATTTTTTAAAAACTATTTTCTACATTGTAGAATAATGGTGAAGACATCACAACTATGAAATAACACATATGGAATCATGTAGTAACCAAAAAAGTGTTAAACAAATCACCATTTATTTTATATAGCCGCCCTTCAAATAGCCAACCTTTGCCTTGATGACAGCTTTGCACACTCTTGGCATTCTCTCAACCAGCTTCACCTGGACTGATTTTCCAACAGTCTTGAAGGAGTTCCCACATATGCTGAAGATAGTCATACCATGGATCATTTAGCTATTCGATTTAGAATTGTAGATATAAAACAAATATATACACATTGAATAACACATTCATAAATGGCAAAAAAAGACAGTCAAAAAATAAATCATAACCAATAAGGTTTTGAAGTGTCTGTCCTATATGTAGGAGATGTAAGACAGATCAGGAAATATATATATATACAGTACCAGTCAAAAGTTTGGACACACCTACTCATTCAAGGGCTTTTCTTTATTTGTTAAACAAATCAAATTATATTTTGTAGCCACCCATTGCCTTGATGACAGCTTTGCACACTCTTGGCATTCTCTCAACCAGCTTCATGAGATAGTTCACCTGGAATGCTTTTCCAACAGTCTTGAAGGAGTTCCGACATATGCTGAGCACTTGTTGGCTGCTTTTCCTTCACTCTGCGGTCCAACTCATCGTTTCGGGTAGCCTTCCACAAGCTTCCCACAATAAGTTGGGTGAATTTTGGCCCATTCCTCTTGACAGAGCTGGTGTAACTGAATCAGGTTTGTAGGCCTCCTTGCTCGCACACGCTTTTTCAGTTCTGCCCACAAATGTTCTATAGGATTGAGGTCAGGGCTTTGTGATGGCCACTCCAATACCTTGACTTTGTTGTCCTTAAGCCATTTTGCCACAACTTTGGAAGTATGCTTGGGGTCATTGTCCATTTGGAAGACCCATTTGCGACCAAGCTTTATCTTCCTGACTGATGTATTGGGATGTTGCTTCAATATATCCACATAATTTTCCTTCCTCATGACGCCATCTATTTTGTAAAGTGCACCAGTCCCTTCTGCAGCAAAGCACCCCGACAGCATGATGCTGCCACACCCGTGCTTCTCGGTTGGGATGGTGTTCTTCAGCTTGCAAGCCGTCCCCTTTTTCCTCCAAACATAACATTATGGCCGAACAGTTCTATTTTTGTTTCATTAGACCAGAGGACATTTCTCCAAAAAGTACGATCTTTCTCCCCATGTGCAGTTGCAAACCGTAGTCTGGCTTTTTTATTGCGGTTTTGGAGCAGTGGCTTCTTCCTTGCTGAGCGGCCTTTCAGGTTATGTCGATATAGGACCCGTTTTACTGTGGATATAGATACATTGTACCTGTTTCCTCCAGCATCTTTACAAGGTCCTTTGCTGTTGTTCTGGGATTGATTTGCACTTTTCGCACCAAAGTACATTCATCTCTAGGAGACAGAACGCGTCTCCTTCCTGAGCGGTATGACGGCTGCATGGTCCCATGGTGTTCATACTTGCGTACTATTGTTTGTACAGATGAACGTGGTACCTTCAGGCGTTTGGAAATTGCTCCCAAGGATGAACCAGACTTGTGGAGGTCTACAAATTTTTTTTTGAGGTCTTGGATGATTTCTTTTGATTTTCCCATGATGTCAAACAAAGAGGCACTGATTTTGAAGGTAGGCCTTGAAATAGGAGAGGGGAGGGGAGAGAGGGGAAGGGAGAGAGGGAGAGGGAGAGAGGGAGAGGGGGGGAGAGAGGGGAGGGGAGAGAGGGAGAGGGAGGAGGGAGAGGAGGGGAGAGAAGGAGAGGGAAGGGAGAGAGGGAGAGGGGGGGAGGGGAGGGAGAGGGAGGAGGGAGAGGGGAGGGGAGAGAGGGAGAGGGGAGGAGGGAGAGAGGAGGGGAGAGAGGGAGAGGGGAGGGAGAGAGGGAGAGAGGAGGGGAGAGAAGGAGAGGGGGGGGGAGAGAAGGAGAGGGGAGAGAGAAATAAAAAACAATGCAAGGAATGAGAGAAACCAAAAGCACAGAACTATTAGTTTATTTTAGTTTCTAAGCACTAATGATATTACCATAGTACATTCTCAGCACTAATGATATTACAATAGTACATTCTCAGCACTAATGATATTACCATAGTACATTCTCAGCACTAATGATATTACCATAGTACATTCTCAGCACTAATGATATTACCATAGTACATTCTCAGCACTAATGATATTACCATAGTACATTCTCAGCACTAATGATATTACCATAGTACATTCTCAGCACTAATGATATTACCATAGTACATTCTCAGCACTAATGATATTACCATAGTACATTCTCAGCACTAATGATATTACCATAGTACATTCTCAGCACTAATGATATTGCCATAGTACATTCTCAGCACTAATGATATTGCCATAGTACATTCTCAGCACTAATGATATTACCATAGTACATTCTCAGCACTAATGGTATTACCATAGTACATTCTCAGCACTAATGATATTGCCATAGTACATTCTCAGCACTAATGATATTACCATAGTACATTCTCAGCACTAATGATATTACCATAGTACATTCTCAGCACTAATGATATTACCATAGTACATTCTCAGCACTAATGATATTACCATAGTACATTCTCAGCACTAATGATATTACCATAGTACATTCTCAGCACTAATGATATTACCATAGTACATTCTCAGCACTAATGATATTACCATAGTACATTCTCAGCACTAATGATATTACCATAGTACATTCTCAGCACTAATGATATTACCATAGTACATTCTCAGCACTAATGATATTACCATAGTACATTCTCAGCACTAATGATATTGCCATAGTACATTCTCAGCACTAATGATATTGCCATAGTACATTCTCAGCACTAATGATATTACCATAGTACATTCTCAGCACTAATGATATTACCATAGTACATTCTCAGCACTAATGATATTGCCATAGTACATTCTCAGCACTAATGATATTGCCATAGTACATTCTCAGCACTAATGATATTACCATAGTACATTCTCAGCACTAATGATATTACCATAGTACATTCTCAGCACTAATGGTATTGCCATAGTACATTCTCAGCACTAATGATATTGCCATAGTACATTCTCAGCAGTAATGATATTACCATAGTACATTCTCAGCACTAATGATATTACCATAGTACATTCTCAGCACTAATGATATTGCCATAGTACATTCTCAGCACTAATGATATTACCATAGCACATTCTCAGCACTAATGATATTACCATAGTACATTCTCAGCACTAATGATATTACCATAGTACATTCTCAGCACTAATGATATTACCATAGTACATTCTCAGCACTAATGATATTACCATAGTACATTCTCAGCACTAATGATATTACCATAGTACATTCTCAGCACTAATGATATTACCATAGTACATTCTCAGCACTAATGATATTACCATAGTACATTCTCAGCACTAATGATATTACCATAGTACATTTTCAGCACTAATGATATTACCATAGTACATTCTCAGCACTAATGATATTACCATAGTACATTCTCAGCACTAATGATATTGCCATAGTACATTCTCAGCACTAATGATATTGCCATAGTACATTCTCAGCACTAATGATATTACCATAGTACATTCTCAGCACTAATGATATTACCATAGTACATTCTCAGCACTAATGATATTACCATAGTACATTCTCAGCACTAATGATATTACCATAGTACATTCACAGCACTAATGATATTACCATAGTACATTCTCAGCACTAATGATATTACCATAGTACATTCTCAGCACTAATGGTATTGCCATAGTACATTCTCAGCACTAATGATATTGCCATAGTACATTCTCAGCAGTAATGATATTACCATAGTACATTCTCAGCACTAATGATATTACCATAGTACATTCTCAGCACTAATGATATTGCCATAGTACATTCTCAGCACTAATGATATTACCATAGTACATTCTCAGCACTAATGATATTACCATAGTACATTCTCAGCACTAATGATATTACCATAGTACATTCTCAGCACTAATGATATTACCATAGTACATTCTCAGCACTAATGATATTACCATAGTACATTCTCAGCACTAATGATATTACCATAGTACATTCTCAGCACTAATGATATTACCATAGTACATTCTCAGCACTAATGATATTACCATAGTACATTCTCAGCACTAATGATATTACCATAGTACATTTTCAGCACTAATGATATTACCATAGTACATTCTCAGCACTAATGATATTACCATAGTACATTCTCAGCACTAATGATATTACCATAGTACATTCTCAGCACTAATGATATTGCCATAGTACATTCTCAGCACTAATGATATTGCCATAGTACATTCTCAGCACTAATGATATTACCATAGTACATTCTCAGCACTAATGATATTACCATAGTACATTCTCAGCACTAATGACATTACGATAGTACATTCTCAGCACTAATGATATTACCATAGTACATTCTCAGCAATAATGACATTACCATAGTACATTCTCAGCACTTATGACATTACCATAGTACATTCTCAGCACTAATGATATTACCATAGTACATTCTCAGCACTAATGATATTACCATAGTACATTCTCAGCACAAATGATATTTCCAGAGTACATTCTCAGCACTAATGACATTACCATAGTACATTCTCAGCACTAATGATATTACCATAGTACATTCTCAGCAATAATGATATTACCATAGTACATTCTCAGCAATAATGATATTACCATAGTACATTCTCAGCACTAATGATATTACCATAGTACATTCTCAGCACAAATGATATTACCAGAGTACATTCTCAGCACTAATGACATTACCATAGTACATTCTCAGCACTAATGATATTACCATAGTACATTCTCAGCAATAATGATATTACCATAGTACATTCTCAGCACTAATGATATTACCATATTACATTCTCAGCACTAATGATATTACCATAGTACATTCTCAGCACTAATGACATTACCATAGTACATTCTCAGCACTAATGATATTACCATAGTACATTCTCAGCACTAATGACATTACCATAGTACATTCTCAGCACTAATGACATTACCATAGTACATTCTCAGCACTAATGATATTACCATAGTACATTCTCAGCACTAATGACATTACCATAGTACATTATCAGTACTAATGATATTACCATAGTACATTCTCAGCACTAATGACATTACCATAGTACATTCTCATTACTAATGATATTACCATAGTACATTCTCAGCACTAATGATATTACCATAGTACATTCTCAGCACTAATGACATTACCATAGTACATTCTCAGCACTAATGACATTACCATAGTACATTCTCAGCACTAATGATATTACCATAGTACATTCTCAGCACTAATGACATGACCATAGTACATTCTCAGCACTAATGATATTACCATAGTACATTCTCAGCAATAATGACATTACCATAGTACATTCTCAGCACTAATGACATTACCATAGTACATTCTCAGCACTAAATATATTACCATAGTACATTCTCAGCACTAATGATATTACCATAGTACATTCTCAGCACTAATGATATTACCATAGTACATTCTCAGCAATAATGATATTACCATAGTACATTCTCAGCACAAATGATATTACCAGAGTACATTCTCAGCACTAATGACATTACCATAGTACATTCTCAGCACTAATGACATTACCATAGTACATTCTCAGCACTAATGATATTACCATAGTACATTCTCAGCACTAATGACATGACCATAGTACATTCTCAGCACTAATGATATTACCATAGTACATTCTCAGCAATAATGACATTACCATAGTACATTCTCAGCACTAATGACATTACCATAGTACATTCTCAGCACTGATGACATTACCATAGTACATTCTCAGCACTAATGATATTACCATAGTACATTCTCAGCACTAATGATATTACCATAGTACATTCTCAGCACTAATTATATTACCATAGTACATTCTCAGCACTGATGACATTACCATAGTACATTCTCAGCACTAATGATATTACCATAGTACATTCTCAGCAATAATAACATTACCATAGTACATTCTCAGCACTAATGACATTACCATAGTACATTCTCAGCACTAATGATATTACCATAGTACATTCTCAGCAATAATGACATTACCATAGTACATTCTAAGCACTAATGACATTACCATAGTACATTCTCAGCACTAATGACATTGCCATAGTACATTCTCAGCACTAATGACATTACCATAGTACATTCTCAGCACTAATGATATTACCATAGTACATTCTCAGCACTAATGACATTACCATAGTACATTCTCAGCACTAATGACATTACCATAGTACATTCTCAGCACTAATGATATTACCATAGTACATTCTCAGCAATAATGATATTACCATAGTACATTCTCAGCACTAATGACATTACCATAGTACATTCTCAGCACTAATGACATTGCCATAGTACATTCTCAGCACTAATGACATTACCATAGTACATTCTCAGCACTAATGATATTACCATAGTACATTCTCAGCACTAATGACATTACCATAGTACATTCTCAGCACTAATGAAATTACCATAGTACATTCTCAGCACTAATGATATTACCATAGTACATTCTCAGCAATAATGATATTACCATAGTACATTCTCAGCACTAATGATATTACCATAGTACATTCTCAGCA
Organism: Coregonus clupeaformis; assembly: GCF_020615455.1. Taxonomy (NCBI): domain Eukaryota; kingdom Metazoa; phylum Chordata; class Actinopteri; order Salmoniformes; family Salmonidae; genus Coregonus; species Coregonus clupeaformis. The sequence continues at coordinate 59,387,012 of NC_059199.1, read as the reverse complement.
CTAATGACATTACCATAGTACATTCTCAGCACTAATGACATTACCATAGTACATTCTCAGCACTAATGACATTACCATAGTACATTCTCAGCACTAATGATATTACCATAGTACATTCTCAGCAATAATGATATTACCATAGTACATTCTCAGCACTAATGATATTACCATAGTACATTCTCAGCACTAATGATATTACCATAGTACATTCTCTACACAAATGATATTACCAGAGTACATTCTCAGCACTAATGACATTACCATAGTACATTCTCAGCCCTAATGACATTACCATAGTACATTCTCAGCACTAATGATATTACCATAGTACATTCTCAGCACTAATGACATGACCATAGTACATTCTCAGCACTAATGATATTACCATAGTACATTCTCAGCAATAATGACATTACCATAGTACATTCTCAGCACTAATGACATTACCATAGTACATTCTCAGCACTGATGACATTACCATAGTACATTCTCAGCACTAATGATATTACCATAGTACATTCTCAGCACTAATGATATTACCATAGTACATTCTCAGCACTAATTATATTACCATAGTACATTCTCAGCACTGATGACATTACCATAGTACATTCTCAGCACTAATGATATTACCATAGTACATTCTCAGCAATAATGACATTACCATAGTACATTCTCAGCACTAATGACATTACCATAGTACATTCTCAGCACTAATGATATTACCATAGTACATTCTCAGCAATAATGACTTTACCATAGTACATTCTCAGCACTAATGACATTACCATAGTACATTCTCAGCACTAATGACATTGCCATAGTACATTCTCAGCACTAATGACATTACCATAGTACATTCTCAGGACTAATGATATTACCATAGTACATTCTCAGCACTAATGACATTACCATAGTACATTCTCAGCACTAATGACATTACCATAGTACATTCTCAGCACTAATGATATTACCATAGTACATTCTCAGCAATAATGACATTACCATAGTACATTCTCAGCACTAACGATATTACCATAGTACATTCTCAGCACTAATGACATTACCATAGTACATTCTCAGCACTAATGACATTACCATAGTACAATCTCAGCACTAATGATATTACCATAGTACATTCTCAGCACTAATGACATTACCATAGTACATTCTCAGCACTAATGACATTACCATAGGACATTCTCAGCACTAATAATATTACCATAGTACATTCTCAGCACTAATGACATTACCGTAGTACATTCTCAGCACTAATGATATTACCATAGTACATTCTCAGCAATAATGACATTACCATAGTACATTCTCAGCACTTATGACATTACCATAGTACATTCTCAGCACTAATGACATTACCATAGTACATTCTCAGCACTAATGATATTACCATAGTACATTCTCAGCAATAATGATATTACCATAGTACATTCTCAGCACTAATGACATTACCATAGTACATTCTCAGCACTAATGACATTGCCATAGTACATTCTCAGCACTAATGACATTACCATAGTACATTCTCAGCACTAATGATATTACCATAGTACATTCTCAGCACTAATGACATTACCATAGTACATTCTCAGCACTAATGACATTACCATAGTACATTCTCAGCACTAATGATATTACCATAGTACATTCTCAGCAATAATGATATTACCATAGTACATTCTCAGCACTAATGATATTACCATAGTACATTCTCAGCACTAATGACATTACCATAGTACATTCTCAGCACTAATGACATTACCATAGTACATTCTCAGCACTAATGACATTACCATAGTACATTCTCAGCACTAATGATATTACCATAGTACATTCTCAGCAATAATGATATTACCATAGTACATTCTCAGCACTAATGATATTACCATAGTACATTCTCAGCACTAATGATATTACCATAGTACATTCTCTACACAAATGATATTACCAGAGTACATTCTCAGCACTAATGACATTACCATAGTACATTCTCAGCACTAATGACATTACCATAGTACATTCTCAGCACTAATGATATTACCATAGTACATTCTCAGCACTAATGACATGACCATAGTACATTCTCAGCACTAATGATATTACCATAGTACATTCTCAGCAATAATGACATTACCATAGTACATTCTCAGCACTAATGACATGACCATAGTACATTCTCAGCACTAATGACATGACCATAGTACATTCTCAGCACTAATGATATTACCATAGTACATTCTCAGCAATAATGACATTACCATAGTACATTCTCAGCACTAATGACATGACCATAGTACATTCTCAGCACTGATGACATTACCATAGTACATTCTCAGCACTAATGATATTACCATAGTACATTCTCAGCACTAATGATATTACCATAGTACATTCTCAGCACTAATTATATTACCATAGTACATTCTCAGCACTGATGACATTACCATAGTACATTCTCAGCACTAATGATATTACCATAGTACATTCTCAGCAATAATGACATTACCATAGTACATTCTCAGCACTAATGACATTACCATAGTACATTCTCAGCACTAATGATATTACCATAGTACATTCTCAGCAATAATGACTTTACCATAGTACATTCTCAGCACTAATGACATTACCATAGTACATTCTCAGCACTAATGACATTGCCATAGTACATTCTCAGCACTAATGACATTACCATAGTACATTCTCAGCACTAATGATATTACCATAGTACATTCTCAGCACTAATGACATTACCATAGTACATTCTCAGCACTAATGACATTACCATAGTACATTCTCAGCACTAATGATATTACCATAGTACATTCTCAGCAATAATGACATTACCATAGTACATTCTCAGCACTAATGATATTACCATAGTACATTCTCAGCACTAATGACATTACCATAGTACATTCTCAGCACTAATGACATTACCATAGTACATTCTCAGCACTAATGATATTACCATAGTACATTCTCAGCACTAATGACATTACCATAGTACATTCTCAGCACTAATGACATTACCATAGGACATTCTCAGCACTAATAATATTACCATAGTACATTCTCAGCACTAATGACATTACCGTAGTACATTCTCAGCACTAATGATATTACCATAGTACATTCTCAGCAATAATGACATTACCATAGTACATTCTCAGCACTTATGACATTACCATAGTACATTCTCAGCACTAATGATATTACCATAGTACATTCTCAGCACTAATGATATTACCATAGTACATTCTCAGCACAAATGATATTTCCAGAGTACATTCTCAGCACTAATGACATTACCATAGTACATTCTCAGCACTAATGATATTACCATAGTACATTCTCAGCAATAATGACATTACCATAGTACATTCTCAGCACTAATGACATTGCCATAGTACATTCTCAGCACTAATGACATTACCATAGTACATTCTCAGCACTAATGATATTACCATAGTACATTCTCAGCACTAATGACATTACCATAGTACATTCTCAGCACTAATGACATTACCATAGTACATTCTCAGCACTAATGATATTACCATAGTACATTCTCAGCAATAATGACATTACCATAGTACATTCTCAGCACTAACGATATTACCATAGTACATTCTCAGCACTAATGACATTACCATAGTACATTCTCAGCACTAATGACATTACCATAGTACAATCTCAGCACTAATGATATTACCATAGTACATTCTCAGCACTAATGACATTACCATAGTACATTCTCAGCACTAATGACATTACCATAGTACATTCTCAGCACTAATAATATTACCATAGTACATTCTCAGCACTAATGACATTACCGTAGTACATTCTCAGCACTAATGATATTACCATAGTACATTCTCAGCAATAATGACATTACCATAGTACATTCTCAGCACTTATGACATTACCATAGTACATTCTCAGCACTAATGACATTACCATAGTACATTCTCAGCACTAATGATATTACCATAGTACATTCTCAGCAATAATGATATTACCATAGTACATTCTCAGCACTAATGACATTACCATAGTACATTCTCAGCACTAATGACATTGCCATAGTACATTCTCAGCACTAATGACATTACCATAGTACATTCTCAGCACTAATGATATTACCATAGTACATTCTCAGCACTAATGACATTACCATAGTACATTCTCAGCACTAATGACATTACCATAGTACATTCTCAGCACTAATGATATTACCATAGTACATTCTCAGCAATAATGATATTACCATAGTACATTCTCAGCAATAATGATATTACCATAGTACATTCTCAGCACTAATGATATTACCAGAGTACATTCTCAGCACTAATGACATTACCATAGTACATTCTCAGCACTAATGACATTACCATAGTACATTCTCAGCACTAATGATATTACCATAGTACATTCTCAGCACTAATGACATGACCATAGTACATTCTCAGCACTAATGATATTACCATAGTACATTCTCAGCAATAATGACATTACCATAGTACATTCTCAGCACTAATGACATGACCATAGTACATTCTCAGCACTAATGACATGACCATAGTTCATTCTCAGCACTAATGATATTACCATAGTACATTCTCAGCAATAATGACATTACCATAGTACATTCTCAGCACTAATGACATGACCATAGTACATTCTCAGCACTGATGACATTACCATAGTACATTCTCAGCACTAATGATATTACCATAGTACATTCTCAGCACTAATGATATTACCATAGTACATTCTCAGCACTAATTATATTACCATAGTACATTCTCAGCACTGATGACATTACCATAGTACATTCTCAGCACTAATGATATTACCATAGTACATTCTCAGCAATAATGACATTACCATAGTACATTCTCAGCACTAATGACATTACCATAGTACATTCTCAGCACTAATGATATTACCATAGTACATTCTCAGCAATAATGACTTTACCATAGTACATTCTCAGCACTAATGACATTACCATAGTACATTCTCAGCACTAATGACATTGCCATAGTACATTCTCAGCACTAATGACATTACCATAGTACATTCTCAGCACTAATGATATTACCATAGTACATTCTCAGCAATAATGACATTACCATAGTACATTCTCAGCACTAATGATATTACCATAGTACATTCTCAGCACTAATGACATTACCATAGTACATTCTCAGCACTAATGACATTACCATAGTACATTCTCAGCACTAATGATATTACCATAGTACATTCTCAGCACTAATGACATTACCATAGTACATTCTCAGCACTAATGACATTACCATAGTACATTCTCAGCACTAATGATATTACCATAGTACATTCTCAGCACTAATGACATTACCATAGTACATTCTCAGCACTAATGACATTACCATAGGACATTCTCAGCACTAATAATATTACCATAGTACATTCTCAGCACTAATGACATTACCGTAGTACATTCTCAGCACTAATGATATTACCATAGTACATTCTCAGCAATAATGACATTACCATAGTACATTCTCAGCACTTATGACATTACCATAGTACATTCTCAGCACTAATGATATTACCATAGTACATTCTCAGCACTAATGATATTACCATAGTACATTCTCAGCACAAATGATATTTCCAGAGTACATTCTCAGCACTAATGACATTACCATAGTACATTCTCAGCACTAATGATATTACCATAGTACATTCTCAGCACTAATGATATTACCATAGTACATTCTCAGCAATAATGATATTACCATAGTACATTCTCAGCACTAATGATATTACCATAGTACATTCTCAGCACAAATGATATTACCAGAGTACATTCTCAGCACTAATGACATTACCATAGTACATTCTCAGCACTAATGATATTACCATAGTACATTCTCAGCAATAATGATATTACCATAGTACATTCTCAGCACTAATGATATTACCATATTACATTCTCAGCACTAATGATATTACCATAGTACATTCTCAGCACTAATGACATTACCATAGTACATTCTCAGCACTAATGATATTACCATAGTACATTCTCAGCACTAATGACATTACCATAGTACATTCTCAGCACTAATGACATTACCATAGTACATTCTCAGCACTAATGATATTACCATAGTACATTCTCAGCACTAATGACATTACAATAGTACATTATCAGTACTAATGATATTACCATAGTACATTCTCAGCACTAATGACATTACCATAGTACATTCTCAGCACTAATGACATTACCATAGTACATTCTCAGCACTAATGACATTACCATAGTACATTCTCATTACTAATGATATTACCATAGTACATTCTCAGCACTAATGATATTACCATAGTACATTCTCAGCACTAATGACATTACCATAGTACATTCTCAGCACTAATGACATTACCATAGTACATTCTCAGCACTAATGATATTACCATAGTACATTCTCAGCACTAATGACATGACCATAGTACATTCTCAGCACTAATGATATTACCATAGTACATTCTCAGCAATAATGACATTACCATAGTACATTCTCAGCACTAATGACATTACCATAGTACATTCTCAGCACTAAATATATTACCATAGTACATTCTCAGCACTAATGATATTACCATAGTACATTCTCAGCACTAATGATATTACCATAGTACATTCTCAGAACTAATGATATTACCATAGTACATTCTCAGCACAAATGATATTACCAGAGTACATTCTCAGCACTAATGACATTACCATAGTACATTCTCAGCACTAATGACATTACCATAGTACATTCTCAGCACTAATGATATTACCATAGTACATTCTCAGCACTAATGACATGACCATAGTACATTCTCAGCACTAATGATATTACCATAGTACATTCTCAGCAATAATGACATTACCATAGTACATTCTCAGCACTAATGACATTACCATACTACATTCTCAGCACTGATGACATTACCATAGTACATTCTCAGCACTAATGACATTACCATAGTACATTCTCAGCACTGATGACATTACCATAGTACATTCTCAGCAATAATGACATTACCATAGTACATTCTCAGCACTAATGACATTACCATAGTACATTCTCAGCACTAATGACATTGCCATAGTACATTCTCAGCACTAATGACATTACCATAGTACATTCTCAGCACTAATGATATTACCATAGTACATTCTCAGCACTAATGACATTACCATAGTACATTCTCATCACTAATGACATTACCATAGTACATTCTCAGCACTAATGATATTACCATAGTACATTCTCAGCAATAATGATATTACCATAGTACATTCTCAGCACTAATGACATTACCATAGTACATTCTCAGCACTAATGACATTGCCATAGTACATTCTCATCACTAATGACATTACCATAGTACATTCTCAGCACTAATGATATTACCATAGTACATTCTCAGCACTAATGACATTACCATAGTACATTCTCAGCACTAATGACATTACCATAGTACATTCTCAGCACTAATGATATTACCATAGTACATTCTCAGCAATAATGATATTACCATAGTACATTCTCAGCACTAATGACATTACCATAGTACATTCTCAGCACTAATGACATTGCCATAGTACATTCTCAGCACTAATGACATTACCATAGTACATTCTCAGCACTAATGATATTACCATAGTACATTCTCAGCACTAATGACATTACCATAGTACATTCTCAGCACTAATGACATTACCATAGAACATTCTCAGCACTAATGATATTACCATAGTACATTCTCAGCAATAATGATATTACCATAGTACATTCTCAGCACTAATAATATTACCATAGTACATTCTCGCACTAATGACATTACCATAGTACATTCTCAGCACTAATGACATTACCATAGTACATTCTCAGCACTAATGATATTACCATAGTACATTCTCAGCACTAATGACATTACCATAGTACATTCTCAGCACTAATGACATTACCATAGTACATTCTCAGCACTAATGATATTACCATAGTACATTCTCAGCAATAATGATATTACCATAGTACATTCTCAGCACTAATGATATTACCATAGTACATTCTCAGCACTAATGACATTACCATAGTACATTCTCAGCACTAATGACATTACCATAGTACATTCTCAGCACTAATGATATTACCATAGTACATTCTCAGCACTAATGACATTACCATAGTACATTCTCAGCACTAATGACATTACCATAGTACATTCTCAGCACTAATGATATTACCATAGTACATTCTCAGCACTAATGACATTACCGTAGTACATTCTCAGCACTAATGATATTACCATAGTACATTCTCATTAATAATGACATTACAATAGTACATTCTCAGCACTTATGACATTACCATAGTACATTCTCAGCACTAATGATATTACCATAGTACATTCTCAGCACTAATGATATTACCATAGTACATTCTCAGCACAAATGATATTTCCAGAGTACATTCTCAGCACTAATGACATTACCATAGTACATTCTCAGCACTAATGATATTACCATAGTACATTCTCAGCAATAATGATATTACCATAGTACATTCTCAGCAATAATGATTTTACCATAGTACATTCTCAGCACTAATGATATTACCATAGTACATTCTCAGCACAAATGATATTACCAGAGTACATTCTCAGCACTAATGACATTACCATAGTACATTCTCAGCACTAATGATATTACCATAGTACATTCTCAGCAATAATGATATTACCATAGTACATCCTCAGCACTAATGATATTACCATATTACATTCTCAGCACTAATGATATTACCATAGTACATTCTCAGCACTAATGACATTACCATAGTACATTCTCAGCACTAATGATATTACCATAGTACATTCTCAGCACTAATGACATTACCATAGTACATTCTCAGCACTAATGACATTACCATAGTACATTCTCAGCACTAATGATATTACCATAGTACATTCTCAGCACTAATGACATTACCATAGTACATTCTCAGCACTACTGATATTACCATAGTACATTCTCAGCACTAATGACATTACCATAGTACATTCTCAGCACTAATGATATTACCATAGTACATTCTCAGCACTAATGACATTACCATAGTACATTCTCAGCACTAATGACATTACCATAGTACATTCTCAGCACTAATGATATTACCATAGTACATTCTCAGCACTAATGACATGACCATAGTACATTCTCAGCACTAATGATATTACCATAGTACATTCTCAGCAATAATGACATTACCATAGTACATTCTCAGCACTAATGACATTACCATAGTACATTCTCAGCACTGATGACATTACCATAGTACATTCTCAGCACTAATGATATTACCATAGTACATTCTCAGCACTAATGATATTACCATAGTACATTCTCAGCACTAATTATATTACCATAGTACATTCTCAGCACTGATGACATTACCATAGTACATTCTCAGCACTAATGATATTACCATAGTACATTCTCAGCAATAATGACATTACCATAGTACATTCTCAGCACTAATGACATTACCATAGTACATTCTCAGCACTAATGATATTACCATAGTACATTCTCAGCAATAATGACATTACCATAGTACATTCTCAGCACTAATGACATTACCATAGTACATTCTCAGCACTAATGACATTGCCATAGTACATTCTCAGCACTAATGACATTACCATAGTACATTCTCAGCACTAATGATATTACCATAGTACATTCTCAGCACTAATGACATTACCATAGTACATTCTCAGCACTAATGACATTACCATAGTACATTCTCAGCACTAATGATATTACCATAGTACATTCTCAGCACTAATGGTATTACCATAGTACATTCTCAGCAATAATGATATTACCATAGTACATTCTCAGCACTAATGATATTACCATAGTACATTCTCAGCACTAATTATATTACCATAGTACATTCTCAGCACTGATGACATTACCATAGTACATTCTCAGCACTAATGATATTATCATAGTACATTCTCAGCACTAATGACATTACCATAGTACATTCTCAGCACTAATGACATTACCATAGTACATTCTCAGCACTAATGACATTGCCATAGTACATTCTCATCACTAATGACATTACCATAGTACATTCTCAGCACTAATGATATTACCATAGTACATTCTCAGCACTAATGACATTACCATAGTACATTCTCAGCACTAATGACATTACCATAGTACATTCTCAGCACTAATGATATTACCATAGTACATTCTCAGCAATAATGATATTACCATAGTACATTCTCAGCACTAATGACATTACCATAGTACATTCTCAGCACTAATGACATTGCCATAGTACATTCTCAGCACTAATGACATTACCATAGTACATTCTCAGCACTAATGATATTACCATAGTACATTCTCAGCACTAATGACATTACCATAGTACATTCTCAGCACTAATGACATTACCATAGAACATTCTCAGCACTAATGATATTACCATAGTACATTCTCAGCAATAATGATATTACCATAGTACATTCTCAGCACTAATAATATTACCATAGTACATTCTCCGCACTAATGACATTACCATAGTACATTCTCAGCACTAATGACATTACCATAGTACATTCTCAGCACTAATGATATTACCATAGTACATTCTCAGCACTAATGACATTACCATAGTACATTCTCAGCACTAATGACATTACCATAGTACATTCTCAGCACTAATGATATTACCATAGTACATTCTCAGCAATAATGATATTACCATAGTACATTCTCAGCACTAATGATATTACCATAGTACATTCTCAGCACTAATGACATTACCATAGTACATTCTCAGCACTAATGACATTACCATAGTACATTCTCAGCACTAATGATATTACCATAGTACATTCTCAGCACTAATGACATTACCATAGTACATTCTCAGCACTAATGACATTACCATAGGACATTCTCAGCACTAATGATATTACCATAGTACATTCTCAGCACTAATGACATTACCGTAGTACATTCTCAGCACTAATGATATTACCATAGTACATTCTCATTAATAATGACATTACAATAGTACATTCTCAGCACTTATGACATTACCATAGTACATTCTCAGCACTAATGATATTACCATAGTACATTCTCAGCACTAATGATATTACCATAGTACATTCTCAGCACAAATGATATTTCCAGAGTACATTCTCAGCACTAATGACATTACCATAGTACATTCTCAGCACTAATGATATTACCATAGTACATTCTCAGCAATAATGATATTACCATAGTACATTCTCAGCAATAATGATTTTACCATAGTACATTCTCAGCACTAATGATATTACCATAGTACATTCTCAGCACAAATGATATTACCAGAGTACATTCTCAGCACTAATGACATTACCATAGTACATTCTCAGCACTAATGATATTACCATAGTACATTCTCAGCACTAATGATATTACCATAGTACATCCTCAGCACTAATGATATTACCATATTACATTCTCAGCACTAATGATATTACCATAGTACATTCTCAGCACTAATGACATTACCATAGTACATTCTCAGCACTAATGATATTACCATAGTACATTCTCAGCACTAATGACATTACCATAGTACATTCTCAGCACTAATGACATTACCATAGTACATTCTCAGCACTAATGATATTACCATAGTACATTCTCAGCACTAATGACATTACCATAGTACATTCTCAGCACTACTGATATTACCATAGTACATTCTCAGCACTAATGATATTACCATAGTACATTCTCAGCACTAATGATATTACCAGAGTACATTCTCAGCACTAATGACATTACCATAGTACATTCTCAGCACTAATGACATTACCATAGTACATTCTCAGCACTAATGATATTACCATAGTACATTCTCAGCACTAATGACATGACCATAGTACATTCTCAGCACTAATGATATTACCATAGTACATTCTCAGCAATAATGACATTACCATAGTACATTCTCAGCACTAATGACATTACCATAGTACATTCTCAGCACTGATGACATTACCATAGTACATTCTCAGCACTAATGATATTACCATAGTACATTCTCAGCACTAATGATATTACCATAGTACATTCTCAGCACTAATTATATTACCATAGTACATTCTCAGCACTGATGACATTACCATAGTACATTCTCAGCACTAATGATATTACCATAGTACATTCTCAGCAATAATGACATTACCATAGTACATTCTCAGCACTAATGACATTACCATAGTACATTCTCAGCACTAATGATATTACCATAGTACATTCTCAGCAATAATGACATTACCATAGTACATTCTCAGCACTAATGACATTACCATAGTACATTCTCAGCACTAATGACATTGCCATAGTACATTCTCAGCACTAATGACATTACCATAGTACATTCTCAGCACTAATGATATTACCATAGTACATTCTCAGCACTAATGACATTACCATAGTACATTCTCAGCACTAATGACATTACCATAGTACATTCTCAGCACTAATGATATTACCATAGTACATTCTCAGCACTAATGGTATTACCATAGTACATTCTCAGCAATAATGATATTACCATAGTACATTCTCAGCACTAATGATATTACCATAGTACATTCTCAGCACTAATTATATTACCATAGTACATTCTCAGCACTGATGACATTACCATAGTACATTCTCAGCACTAATGATATTATCATAGTACATTCTCAGCACTAATGACATTACCATAGTACATTCTCAGCACTAATGACATTACCATAGTACATTCTCAGCACTAAATATATTACCATAGTACATTCTCAGCACTAATGACAGTACCATAGTACATTCTCAGCACTAAATATATTACCATAGTACATTCTCAGCACTAATGATATTACCATAGTACATTCTCAGCACTAATGATATTACCATAGTACATTCTCAGCACTAATTATATTACCATATTACATTCTCAGCACTGATGACATTACCATAGTACATTCTCAGCACTAATGATATTACCATAGTACATTCTCAGCAATAATGACATTACCATAGTACATTCTCAGCACTAATGACATTACCATAGTACATTCTCAGCACTAATGATATTACCATAGTACATTCTCAGCACTAATGACATTACCATAGTACATTCTCAGCAATAATGACATTACCATAGTACATTCTCAGCAATAATGACATTACCATAGTACATTCTCAGCACTAATGACATTACCATAGTACATTCTCAGCACTAATGACATTACCATAGTACATTCTCAGCACTAATGACATTACCATAGTACATTCTCAGCACTAATGATATTACCATAGTACATTCTCAGCACTAATGACATTACCATAGTACATTCTCAGCACTATTGACATTACCATAGTACATTCTCAGCACTAATGATATTACCATAGTACATTCTCAGCACTAATGACATTACCGTAGTACATTCTCAGCACTAATGATATTACCATAGTACATTCTCAGCAATAATGACATTACCATAGTACATTCTCAGCACTAATGACATTACCATAGTACATTCTCAGCACTAATGACATTGCCATAGTACATTCTCAGCACTAATGATATTACCATAGTACATTCTCAGCACTAATGACATTACAATAGTACATTCTCAGCACTACTGATATTACCATAGTACATTCTCAGCACTAATGATATTACCATAGTACATTCTCAGCACTAATGATATTACCAGAGTACATTCTCAGCACTAATGACATTACCATAGTACATTCTCAGCACTAATGACATTACCATAGTACATTCTCAGCACTAATGATATTACCATAGTACATTCTCAGCACTAATGACATGACCATAGTACATTCTCAGCACTAATGATATTACCATAGTACATTCTCAGCAATAATGACATTACCATAGTACATTCTCAGCACTAATGACATTACCATAGTACATTCTCAGCACTGATGACATTACCATAGTACATTCTCAGCACTAATGATATTACCATAGTACATTCTCAGCACTAATGATATTACCATAGTACATTCTCAGCACTAATTATATTACCATAGTACATTCTCAGCACTGATGACATTACCATAGTACATTCTCAGCACTAATGATATTACCATAGTACATTCTCAGCACTAATGACATTACCATAGTACATTATCAGTACTAATGATATTACCATAGTACATTCTCAGCACTAATGACATTACCATAGTACATTCTCATTACTAATGATATTACCATAGTACATTCTCAGCACTAATGATATTACCATAGTACATTCTCAGCACTAATGACATTACCATAGTACATTCTCAGCACTAATGACATTACCATAGTACATTCTCAGCACTAATGATATTACCATAGTACATTCTCAGCACTAATGACATGACCATAGTACATTCTCAGCACTAATGATATTACCATAGTACATTCTCAGCAATAATGACATTACCATAGTACATTCTCAGCACTAATGACATTACCATAGTACATTCTCAGCACTAAATATATTACCATAGTACATTCTCAGCACTAATGATATTACCATAGTACATTCTCAGCACTAATGATATTACCATAGTACATTCTCAGCAATAATGATATTACCATAGTACATTCTCAGCACAAATGATATTACCAGAGTACATTCTCAGCACTAATGACATTACCATAGTACATTCTCAGCACTAATGACATTACCATAGTACATTCTCAGCACTAATGATATTACCATAGTACATTCTCAGCACTAATGACATGACCATAGTACATTCTCAGCACTAATGATATTACCATAGTACATTCTCAGCACTAATGACATTACCATAGTACATTCTCAGCACTAATGACATTACCATAGTACATTCTCAGCACTGATGACATTACCATAGTACATTCTCAGCACTAATGATATTACCATAGTACATTCTCAGCACTAATGATATTACCATAGTACATTCTCAGCACTAATTATATTACCATAGTACATTCTCAGCACTGATGACATTACCATAGTACATTCTCAGCACTAATGATATTACCATAGTACATTCTCAGCAATAATAACATTACCATAGTACATTCTCAGCACTAATGACATTACCATAGTACATTCTCAGCACTAATGATATTACCATAGTACATTCTCAGCAATAATGACATTACCATAGTACATTCTAAGCACTAATGACATTACCATAGTACATTCTCAGCACTAATGACATTGCCATAGTACATTCTCAGCACTAATGACATTACCATAGTACATTCTCAGCACTAATGATATTACCATAGTACATTCTCAGCACTAATGACATTACCATAGTACATTCTCAGCACTAATGACATTACCATAGTACATTCTCAGCACTAATGATATTACCATAGTACATTCTCAGCAATAATGATATTACCATAGTACATTCTCAGCACTAATGACATTACCATAGTACATTCTCAGCACTAATGACATTGCCATAGTACATTCTCAGCACTAATGACATTACCATAGTACATTCTCAGCACTAATGATATTACCATAGTACATTCTCAGCACTAATGACATTACCATAGTACATTCTCAGCACTAATGAAATTACCATAGTACATTCTCAGCACTAATGATATTACCATAGTACATTCTCAGCAATAATGATATTACCATAGTACATTCTCAGCACTAATGATATTACCATAGTACATTCTCAGCACTAATGACATTACCATAGTACATTCTCAGCACTAATGACATTACCATAGTACATTCTCAGCACTAATGACATTACCATAGTACATTCTCAGCACTAATGATATTACCATAGTACATTCTCAGCAATAATGATATTACCATAGTACATTCTCAGCACTAATGATATTACCATAGTACATTCTCAGCACTAATGATATTACCATAGTACATTCTCTACACAAATGATATTACCAGAGTACATTCTCAGCACTAATGACATTACCATAGTACATTCTCAGCCCTAATGACATTACCATAGTACATTCTCAGCACTAATGATATTACCATAGTACATTCTCAGCACTAATGACATTACCATAGTACATTCTCAGCACTAATGATATTACCATAGTACATTCTCAGCAATAATGACATTACCATAGTACATTCTCAGCACTAATGACATTACCATAGTACATTCTCAGCACTAATGACATTACCATAGTACATTCTCAGCACTAATGATATTACCATAGTACATTCTCAGCACTAATGATATTACCATAGTACATTCTCAGCACTAATTATATTACCATAGTACATTCTCAGCACTGATGACATTACCATAGTACATTCTCAGCACTAATGATATTACCATAGTACATTCTCAGCAATAATGACATTACCATAGTACATTCTCAGCACTAATGACATTACCATAGTACATTCTCAGCACTAATGACATTACCATAGTACATTCTCAGCAATAATGACTTTACCATAGTACATTCTCAGCACTAATGACATTACCATAGTACATTCTCAGCACTAATGACATTGCCATAGTACATTCTCAGCACTAATGACATTACCATAGTACATTCTCAGCACTAATGATATTACCATAGTACATTCTCAGCACTAATGACATTACCATAGTACATTCTCAGCACTAATGACATTACCATAGTACATTCTCAGCACTAATGATATTACCATAGTACATTCTCAGCAATAATGACATTACCATAGTACATTCTCAGCACTAACGATATTACCATAGTACATTCTCAGCACTAATGACATTACCATAGTACATTCTCAGCACTAATGACATTACCATAGTACAATCTCAGCACTAATGATATTACCATAGTACATTCTCAGCACTAATGACATTACCATAGTACATTCTCAGCACTAATGACATTACCATAGGACATTCTCAGCACTAATAATATTACCATAGTACATTCTCAGCACTAATGACATTACCATAGTACATTCTCAGCACTAATGACATTACCATAGTACATTCTCAGCACTAATGATATTACCATAGTACATTCTCAGCAATAATGATATTACCATAGTACATTCTCAGCACTAATGACATTACCATAGTACATTCTCAGCACTAATGACATTGCCATAGTACATTCTCAGCACTAATGACATTACCATAGTACATTCTCAGCACTAATGATATTACCATAGTACATTCTCAGCACTAATGACATTACCATAGTACATTCTCAGCACTAATGACATTACCATAGTACATTCTCAGCACTAATGATATTACCATAGTACATTCTCAGCAATAATGATATTACCATAGTACATTCTCAGCACTAATGATATTACCATAGTACATTCTCAGCACTAATGACATTACCATAGTACATTCTCAGCACTAATGACATTACCATAGTACATTCTCAGCACTAATGACATTACCATAGTACATTCTCAGCACTAATGATATTACCATAGTACATTCTCAGCAATAATGACATTACCATAGTACATTCTCAGCACTAATGATATTACCATAGTACATTCTCAGCACTAATGATATTACCATAGTACATTCTCTACACAAATGATATTACCAGAGTACATTCTCAGCACTAATGACATTACCATAGTACATTCTCAGCACTAATGACATTACCATAGTACATTCTCAGCACTAATGATATTACCATAGTACATTCTCAGCACTAATGACATGACCATAGTACATTCTCAGCACTAATGATATTACCATAGTACATTCTCAGCAATAATGACATTACCATAGTACATTCTCAGCACTAATGACATTACCATAGTACATTCTCAGCACTAATTATATTACCATAGTACATTCTCAGCACTGATGACATTACCATAGTACATTCTCAGCACTAATGATATTACCATAGTACATTCTCAGCAATAATGACATTACCATAGTACATTCTCAGCACTAATGACATTACCATAGTACATTCTCAGCACTAATGATATTACCATAGTACATTCTCAGCAATAATGACTTTACCATAGTACATTCTCAGCACTAATGACATTACCATAGTACATTCTCAGCACTAATGACATTGCCATAGTACATTCTCAGCACTAATGACATTACCATAGTACATTCTCAGCACTAATGATATTACCATAGTACATTCTCAGCACTAATGACATTACCATAGTACATTCTCAGCACTAATGACATTACCATAGTACATTCTCAGCACTAATGATATTACCATAGTACATTCTCAGCAATAATGACATTACCATAGTACATTCTCAGCACTAATGATATTACCATAGTACATTCTCAGCACTAATGACATTACCATAGTACATTCTCAGCACTAATGACATTACCATAGTACATTCTCAGCACTAATGATATTACCATAGTACATTCTCAGCACTAATGACATTACCATAGTACATTCTCAGCACTAATGACATTACCATAGGACATTCTCAGCACTAATAATATTACCATAGTACATTCTCAGCACTAATGACATTACCGTAGTACATTCTCAGCACTAATGATATTACCATAGTACATTCTCAGCAATAATGACATTACCATAGTACATTCTCAGCACTTATGACATTACCATAGTACATTCTCAGCACTAATGATATTACCATAGTACATTCTCAGCACTAATGATATTACCATAGTACATTCTCAGCACAAATGATATTTCCAGAGTACATTCTCAGCACTAATGACATTACCATAGTACATTCTCAGCACTAATGATATTACCATAGTACATTCTCACATAATGATATTACCATAGTACATTCTCAGCAATAATGATATTACCATAGTACATTCTCAGCACTAATGATATTACCATAGTACATTCTCAGCACAAATGATATTACCAGAGTACATTCTCAGCACTAATGACATTACCATAGTACATTCTCAGCACTAATGATATTACCATAGTACATTCTCAGCAATAATGATATTACCATAGTACATTCTCAGCACTAATGATATTACCATATTACATTCTCAGCACTAATGATATTACCATAGTACATTCTCAGCACTAATGACATTACCATAGTACATTCTCAGCACTAATGATATTACCATAGTACATTCTCAGCACTAATGACATTACCATAGTACATTCTCAGCACTAATGACATTACCATAGTACATTCTCAGCACTAATGATATTACCATAGTACATTCTCAGCACTAATGACATTACAATAGTACATTCTCAGTAATAATGATATTACCATAGTACATTCTCAGCACTAATGACATTACCATAGTACATTCTCAGCACTAATGACATTACCATAGTACATTCTCAGCACTAATGACATTACCATAGTACATTCTCATTACTAATGATATTACCATAGTACATTCTCAGCACTAATGATATTACCATAGTACATTCTCAGCACTAATGACATTACCATAGTACATTCTCAGCACTAATGACATTACCATAGTACATTCTCAGCACTAATGATATTACCATAGTACATTCTCAGCACTAATGACATGACCATAGTACATTCTCAGCACTAATGATATTACCATAGTACATTCTCAGCAATAATGACATTACCATAGTACATTCTCAGCACTAATGACATTACCATAGTACATTCTCAGCACTAAATATATTACCATAGTACATTCTCAGCACTAATGATATTACCATAGTACATTCTCAGCACTAATGATATTACCATAGTACATTCTCAGCACTAATGATATTACCATAGTACATTCTCAGCACAAATGATATTACCAGAGTACATTCTCAGCACTAATGACATTACCATAGTACATTCTCAGCACTAATGACATTACCATAGTACATTCTCAGCACTAATGATATTACCATAGTACATTCTCAGCACTAATGACATGACCATAGTACATTCTCAGCACTAATGATATTACCATAGTACATTCTCAGCAATAATGACATTACCATAGTACATTCTCAGCACTAATGACATTACCATAGTACATTCTCAGCACTGATGACATTACCATAGTACATTCTCAGCACTAATGACATTACCATAGTACATTCTCAGCACTGATGACATTACCATAGTACATTCTCAGCAATAATGACATTACCATAGTACATTCTCAGCACTAATGACATTACCATAGTACATTCTCAGCACTAATGACATTGCCATAGTACATTCTCAGCACTAATGACATTACCATAGTACATTCTCAGCACTAATGATATTACCATAGTACATTCTCAGCACTAATGACATTACCATAGTACATTCTCATCACTAATGACATTACCATAGTACATTCTCAGCACTAATGATATTACCATAGTACATTCTCAGCAATAATGATATTACCATAGTACATTCTCAGCACTAATGACATTACCATAGTACATTCTCAGCACTAATGACATTGCCATAGTACATTCTCAGCACTAATGACATTACCATAGTACATTCTCAGCACTAATGATATTACCATAGTACATTCTCAGCACTAATGACATTACCATAGTACATTCTCAGCACTAATGACATTACCATAGTACATTCTCAGCACTAATGATATTACCATAGTACATTCTCAGCACTAATGATATTACCATAGTACATTCTCAGCACTAATGACATTACCATAGTACATTCTCAGCACTAATGATATTGCCATAGTACATTCTCAGCACTAATGACATTACCATAGTACATTCTCAGCACTAATGACATTACCATAGTACATTCTCAGCACTAATGACATTACCATAGTACATTCTCAGCACTAATGACATTACCATAGTACATTCTCAGCACTAATGATATTACCATAGTACATTCTCAGCAATAATGATATTACCATAGTACATTCTCAGCACTAATGACATTACCATAGTACATTCTCAGCACTAATGACATTACCATAGTACATTCTCAGCACTAATGACATTACCATAGTACATTCTCAGCACTAATGATATTACCATAGTACATTCTCAGCACTAATGACATTACCATAGTACATTCTCAGCACTAATGACATTACCATAGTACATTCTCAGCACTAATGATATTACCATAGTACATTCTCAGCACTAATGATATTACCATAGTACATTCTCAGCACTAATGACATTACCATAGTACATTCTCAGCACTAATGACATTACCATAGTACATTCTCAGCACTAATGACATTACCATAGTACATTCTCAGCACTAATGATATTACCATAGTACATTCTCAGCACTAATGATATTACCATAGTACATTCTCAGCACTAATGACATTACCATAGTACATTCTCAGCACTAATGATATTACCATAGTACATTCTCAGCACTAATGACATTACCATAGTACATTCTCAGCACTAATGACATTACCATAGTACATTCTCAGCACTAATGATATTACCATAGTACATTCTCAGCACTAATGACATTACCATAGTACATTCTCAGCACTAATGACATTACCATAGTACATTCTCAGCACTAATAATATTACCATAGTACATTCTCAGCACTAATGACATTACCGTAGTACATTCTCAGCACTAATGTATTACCATAGTACATTCTCAGCACTAATGACATTACCATAGTACATTCTCAGCACTAATGACATTACCATAGTACATTCTCAGCACTAATGATATTACCATAGTACATTCTCAGCACTAATGATATTACCATAGTACATTCTCAGCACAAATGATATTACCATAGTACATTCTCAGCACTAATGACATTACCATAGTACATTCTCAGCACTAATGATATTACCATAGTACATTCTCAGCAATAATGATATTACCATAGTACATTCTCAGCACTAATGACATTACCATAGTACATTCTCAGCACTAATGATATTACCATAGTACATTCTCAGCACAAATGATATTACCAGAGTACATTCTCAGCACTAATGACATTACCATAGTACATTCTCAGCAACTAATGATATTACCATAGTACATTCTCAGCACTAATGACATTACCATAGTACATTCTCAGCACTAATGATATTACCATAGTACATTCTCAGCACTAATGATATTACCATAGTACATTCTCAGCACTAATGACATTACCATAGTACATTCTCAGCACTAATGATATTACCATAGTACATTCTCAGCACTAATGACATTACCATAGTACATTCTCAGCACTAATGACATTACCATAGTACATTCCTCAGCACTAATGATATTACCATAGTACATTCTCAGCACTAATGACATTACCATAGTACATTATCAGCACTAATGACATTACCATAGTACATTCTCAGCACTAATGACATTACCATAGTACATTCTCAGCACTAATGACATTACCATAGTACATTCTCAGCACTAATGACATTACCATAGTACATTCTCATCACTAATGATATTACCATAGTACATTCTCAGCACTAATGATATTACCATAGTACATTCTCAGCACTAATGACATTACCATAGTACATTCTCAGCACTAATGACATTACCATAGTACATTCTCAGCACTAATGATATTACCATAGTACATTCTCAGCACTAATGACATGACCATAGTACATTCTCAGCACTAATGATATTACCATAGTACATTCTCAGCAATAATGACATTACCATAGTACATTCTCAGCACTAATGACATTACCATAGTACATTCTCAGCACTAAATGATATTACCATAGTACATTCTCAGCACTAATGATATTACCATAGTACATTCTCAGCACTAATGACATTACCATAGTACATTCTCAGCACTAATGATATTACCATAGTACATTCTCAGCACAAATGATATTACCAGAGTACATTCTCAGCACTAATGACATTACCATAGTACATTCTCAGCACTAATGACATTACCATAGTACATTCTCAGCACTAATGATATTACCATAGTACATTCTCAGCACTAATGACATTACCATAGTACATTCTCAGCACTAATGATATTACCATAGTACATTCTCAGCAATAATGACATTACCATAGTACATTCTCAGCACTAATGACATTACCATAGTACATTCTCAGCACTGATGACATTACCATAGTACATTCTCAGCACCAATGACATTACCATAGTACATTCTCAGCACTGATGACATTACCATAGTACATTCTCAGCAATAATGACATTACCATAGTACATTCTCAGCACTAATGACATTACCATAGTACATTCTCAGCACTAATGACATTGCCATAGTACATTCTCAGCACTAATGACATTACCATAGTACATTCTCAGCACTAATGATATTACCATAGTACATTCTCAGCACTAATGACATTACCATAGTACATTCTCATCACTAATGACATTACCATAGTACATTCTCAGCACTAATGATATTACCATAGTACATTCTCAGCAATAATGATATTACCATAGTACATTCTCAGCACTAATGACATTACCATAGTACATTCTCAGCACTAATGACATTGCCATAGTACATTCTCATCACTAATGACATTACCATAGTACATTCTCAGCACTAATGATATTACCATAGTACATTCTCAGCACTAATGACATTACCATAGTACATTCTCAGCACTAATGACATTACCATAGTACATTCTCAGCACTAATGATATTACCATAGTACATTCTCAGCAATAATGACATTACCATAGTACATTCTCAGCACTAATGACATTACCATAGTACATTCTCAGCACTAATGACATTACCATAGTACATTCTCAGCACTAATGATATTACCATAGTACATTCTCAGCACTAATGATATTACCATAGTACATTCTCAGCACTAATGACATTACCATAGTACATTCTCAGCACTAATGACATTACCATAGTACATTCTCAGCACTAATGATATTACCATAGTACATTCTCAGCAATAATGACATTACCATAGTACATTCTCAGCACTAATGACATTACCATAGTACATTCTCAGCACTAATGACATTACCATAGTACATTCTCATCACTAATGACATTACCATAGTACATTCTCAGCACTAATGATATTACCATAGTACATTCTCAGCACTAATGACATTACCATAGTACATTCTCAGCACTAATGATATTACCATAGTACATTCTCAGCACTAATGATATTACCATAGTACATTCTCAGCACTAATGACATTACCATAGTACATTCTCAGCACTAATGATATTACCATAGTACATTCTCAGCACTAATGACATTACCATAGTACATTCTCAGCACTAATGACATTACCATAGTACATTCTCAGCACTAATGATATTACCATAGTACATTCTCAGCACTAATGACATTACCATAGTACATTCTCAGCACTAATGACATTACCATAGTACATTCTCAGCACTAATGATATTACCATAGTACATTCTCAGCACTAATGACATTACCATAGTACATTCTCAGCACTAATGATATTACCATAGTACATTCTCAGCAATAATGACATTACCATAGTACATTCTCAGCACTAATGACATTACCATAGTACATTCTCAGCACTAATGACATTACCATAGTACATTCTCAGCACTAATGATATTACCATAGTACATTCTCAGCACAAATGACATTACCATAGTACATTCTCAGCACTAATGACATTACCATAGTACATTCTCAGCACTAATGATATTACCATAGTACATTCTCAGCACTAATGATATTACCATAGTACATTCTCAGCACTAATGACATTACCATAGTACATTCTCAGCACTAATGACATTACCATAGTACATTCTCAGCACTAATGACATTACCATAGTACATTCTCAGCACTAATGACATTACCATAGTACATTCTCAGCACTAATGATATTACCATAGTACATTCTCAGCAATAATGACATTACCATAGTACATTCTCAGCACTAATGACATTACCATAGTACATTCTCAGCACTGATGACATTACCATAGTACATTCTCAGCACTAATGACATTACCATAGTACATTCTCAGCACTGATGACATTACCATAGTACATTCTCAGCAATAATGACATTACCATAGTACATTCTCAGCACTAATGACATTACCATAGTACATTCTCAGCACTAATGACATTGCCATAGTACATTCTCAGCACTAATGACATTACCATAGTACATTCTCAGCACTAATGATATTACCATAGTACATTCTCAGCACTAATGACATTACCATAGTACATTCTCATCACTAATGACATTACCATAGTACATTCTCAGCACTAATGACATTACCATAGTACATTCTCAGCACTAATGACATTACCATAGTACATTCTCAGCACTAATGACATTACCATAGTACATTCTCAGCACTAATGACATTGCCATAGTACATTCTCATCACTAATGACATTACCATAGTACATTCTCAGCACTAATGATATTACCATAGTACATTCTCAGCACTAATGACATTACCATAGTACATTCTCAGCACTAATGACATTACCATAGTACATTCTCAGCACTAATGATATTACCATAGTACATTCTCAGCAATAATGATATTACCATAGTACATTCTCAGCACTAATGACATTACCATAGTACATTCTCAGCACTAATGACATTGCCATAGTACATTCTCAGCACTAATGACATTACCATAGTACATTCTCAGCACTAATGATATTACCATAGTACATTCTCAGCACTAATGACATTACCATAGTACATTCTCAGCACTAATGACATTACCATAGAACATTCTCAGCACTAATGATATTACCATAGTACATTCTCAGCAATAATGATATTACCATAGTACATTCTCAGCACTAATGATATTACCATAGTACATTCTCAGCACTAATGACATTACCATAGTACATTCTCAGCACTAATGACATTACCATAGTACATTCTCAGCACTAATGATATTACCATAGTACATTCTCAGCACTAATGACATTACCATAGTACATTCTCAGCACTAATGACATTACCATAGTACATTCTCAGCACTAATGACATTACCATAGTACATTCTCAGCAATAATGATATTACCATAGTACATTCTCAGCACTAATGATATTACCATAGTACATTCTCAGCACTAATGACATTACCATAGTACATTCTCAGCACTAATGACATTACCATAGTACATTCTCAGCACTAATGATATTACCATAGTACATTCTCAGCACTAATGACATTACCATAGTACATTCTCAGCACTAATGACATTACCATAGTACATTCTCAGCACTAATGATATTACCATAGTACATTCTCAGCACTAATGACATTACCGTAGTACATTCTCAGCACTAATGATATTACCATAGTACATTCTCAGTAATAATGACATTACAATAGTACATTCTCAGCACTAATGACATTACCATAGTACATTCTCAGCACTAATGATATTACCATAGTACATTCTCAGCACTAATGATATTACCATAGTACATTCTCAGCACTAATGACATTACCATAGTACATTCTCAGCACTAATGACATTACCATAGTACATTCTCAGCACTAATGATATTACCATAGTACATTCTCAGCACTAATGACATTACCATAGTACATTCTCAGCACTAATGACATTACCATAGTACATTCTCAGCACTAATGACATTACCATAGTACATTCTCAGCACTAATGATATTACCATAGTACATTCTCAGCACTAATGACATTACCATAGTACATTCTCAGCACTAATGATATTACCATAGTACATTCTCAGCACTAATGATATTACCATAGTACATTCTCAGCACTAATGACATTACCATAGTACATTCTCAGCACTAATGACATTACCATAGTACATTCTCAGCACTAATGACATTACCATAGTACATTCTCAGCACTAATGATATTACCATAGTACATTCTCAGCACTAATGACATTACCATAGTACATTCTCAGCACTAATGACATTACCATAGTACATTCTCAGCACTAATGATATTACCATAGTACATTCTCAGCACTAATGACATTACCATAGTACATTCTCAGCACTAATGACATTACCATAGTACATTCTCAGCACTAATGATATTACCATAGTACATTCTCAGCACTAATGACATTACCATAGTACATTCTCAGCACTAATGATATTACCATAGTACATTCTCAGCACTAATGACATTACCATAGTACATTCTCAGCACTAATGACATTACCATAGTACATTCTCAGCACTAATGACATTACCATAGTACATTCTCAGCACTAATGATATTACCATAGTACATTCTCAGCAATAATGACATTACCATAGTACATTCTCAGCACTAATGACATTACCATAGTACATTCTCAGCACTGATGACATTACCATAGTACATTCTCAGCACTAATGACATTACCATAGTACATTCTCAGCACTAATGATATTACCATAGTACATTCTCAGCACTAATGATATTACCATAGTACATTCTCAGCACTGATGACATTACCATAGTACATTCTCAGCACTAATGATATTACCATAGTACATTCTCAGCAATAATGACATTACCATAGTACATTCTCAGCACTAATGACATTACCATAGTACATTCTCAGCACTAATGATATTACCATAGTACATTCTCAGCAATAATGACATTACCATAGTACATTCTCAGCACTAATGACATTACCATAGTACATTCTCAGCACTAATGACATTGCCATAGTACATTCTCAGCACTAATGACATTACCATAGTACATTCTCAGCACTAATGATATTACCATAGTACATTCTCAGCACTAATGACATTACCATAGTACATTCTCAGCACTAATGACATTACCATAGTACATTCTCAGCACTAATGATATTACCATAGTACATTCTCAGCACTAATGGTATTACCATAGTACATTCTCAGCACTAATGATATTACCATAGTACATTCTCAGCACTAATGATATTACCATAGTACATTCTCAGCACTAATTATATTACCATAGTACATTCTCAGCACTGATGACATTACCATAGTACATTCTCAGCACTAATGATATTACCATAGTACATTCTCAGCACTAATGACATTACCATAGTACATTCTCAGCACTAATGACATTACCATAGTACATTCTCAGCACTAAATATATTACCATAGTACATTCTCAGCACTAATGACATTACCATAGTACATTCTCAGCACTAATTATATTACCATAGTACATTCTCAGCACTAATGATATTACCATAGTACATTCTCAGCACTAATGATATTACCATAGTACATTCTCAGCACTAATTATATTACCATATTACATTCTCAGCACTGATGACATTACCATAGTACATTCTCAGCACTAATGACATTACCATAGTACATTCTCAGCACTAATGACATTACCATAGTACATTCTCAGCACTAATGACATTACCATAGTACATTCTCAGCACTAATGATATTACCATAGTACATTCTCAGCACTAATGACATTACCATAGTACATTCTCAGCAATAATGACATTACCATAGTACATTCTCAGCAATAATGACATTACCATAGTACATTCTCAGCACTAATGACATTACCATAGTACATTCTCAGCACTAATGACATTACCATAGTACATTCTCAGCACTAATGACATTACCATAGTACATTCTCAGCACTAATGATATTACCATAGTACATTCTCAGCACTAATGACATTACCATAGTACATTCTCAGCACTATTGACATTACCATAGTACATTCTCAGCACTAATGATATTACCATAGTACATTCTCAGCACTAATGACATTACCGTAGTACATTCTCAGCACTAATGATATTACCATAGTACATTCTCAGCACTAATGACATTACCATAGTACATTCTCAGCACTAATGACATTACCATAGTACATTCTCAGCACTAATGACATTACCATAGTACATTCTCAGCACTAATGACATTACCATAGTACATTCTCAGCACTAATGACATTACCATAGTACATTCTCAGCACTAATGATATTACCATAGTACATTCTCAGCACTAATGATATTACCATAGTACATTCTCAGCACTAATGATATTACCATAGTACATTCTCAGCACTAATGACATTACCATAGTACATTCTCAGCACTAATGACATTACCATAGTACATTCTCAGCACTAATGATATTACCATAGTACATTCTCAGCACTAATGACATTACCATAGTACATTCTCAGCACTAATGACATTACCATAGTACATTCTCAGCACTAATGACATTACCATAGTACATTCTCAGCACTAATGACATTACCATAGTACATTCTCAGCACTAATGACATTACCATAGTACATTCTCAGCACTAATGACATTACCATAGTACATTCTCAGCACTAATGACATTACCATAGTACATTCTCAGCACTAATGACATTACCATAGTACATTCTCAGCACTAATGACATTACCATAGTACATTCTCAGCACTAATGATATTACCATAGTACATTCTCAGCACTAATGACATTACCATAGTACATTCTCAGCACTAATGATATTACCATAGTACATTCTCAGCACTAATGACATTACCATAGTACATTCTCAGCACTAATGACATTACCATAGTACATTCTCAGCACTAATGATATTACCATAGTACATTCTCAGCACTAATGACATTACCATAGTACATTCTCAGCACTAATGACATTACCATAGTACATTCTCAGCACTAATGACATTACCATAGTACATTCTCAGCACTAATGACATTACCATAGTACATTCTCAGCACTAATGACATTACCATAGTACATTCTCAGCACTAATGACATTACCATAGTACATTCTCAGCACTAATGACATTACCATAGTACATTCTCAGCACTAATGATATTACCATAGTACATTCTCAGCACTAATGACATTACCATAGTACATTCTCAGCACTAATGACATTACCATAGTACATTCTCAGCACTAATGACATTACCATAGTACATTCTCAGCACTAATGACATTACCATAGTACATTCTCAGCACTAATGACATTACCATAGTACATTCTCAGCACTAATGACATTACCATAGTACATTCTCAGCACTAATGACATTACCATAGTACATTCTCAGCACTAATGACATTACCATAGTACATTCTCAGCACTAATGATATTACCATAGTACATTCTCAGCACTAATGACATTACCATAGTACATTCTCAGCACTAATGACATTACCATAGTACATTCTCAGCACTAATGATATTACCATAGTACATTCTCAGCACTAATGATATTACCATAGTACATTCTCAGCACTAATGACATTACCATAGTACATTCTCAGCACTAATGACATTACCATAGTACATTCTCAGCACTGATGACATTACCATAGTACATTCTCAGCACTAATGACATTACCATAGTACATTCTCAGCACTAATGACATTACCATAGTACATTCTCAGCACTAATGACATTACCATAGTACATTCTCAGCACTAATGATATTACCATAGTACATTCTCAGCAATAATGACATTACCATAGTACATTCTCAGCACTAATGACATTACCATAGTACATTCTCAGCACTAATGACATTGCCATAGTACATTCTCAGCACTAATGACATTACCATAGTACATTCTCAGCACTAATGATATTACCATAGTACATTCCTCAGCACTAATGACATTACCATAGTACATTCTCAGCACTAATGACATTACCATAGTACATTCTCAGCACTAATGATATTACCATAGTACATTCTCAGCAATAATGATATTACCATAGTACATTCTCAGCACTAATGACATTACCATAGTACATTCTCAGCACTAATGACATTACCATAGTACATTCTCAGCACTAATGACATTACCATAGTACATTCTCAGCACTAATGATATTACCATAGTACATTCTCAGCACTAATGACATTACCATAGTACATTCTCAGCACTAATGACATTACCATAGTACATTCTCAGCACTAATGATATTACCATAGTACATTCTCAGCACTAATGACATTACCATAGTACATTCTCAGCACTAATGACATTACCATAGTACATTCTCAGCACTAATGACATTACCATAGTACATTCTCAGCACTAATGACATTACCATAGTACATTCTCAGCACTAATGATATTACCATAGTACATTCTCAGCACTAATGACATTACCATAGTACATTCTCAGCACTAATGACATTACCATAGTACATTCTCAGCACTAATGACATTACCATAGTACATTCTCAGCACTAATGACATTACCATAGTACATTCTCAGCACTAATGATATTACCATAGTACATTCTCAGCACTAATGACATTACCATAGTACATTCTCAGCACTAATGACATTACCATAGTACATTCTCAGCACTAATGATATTACCATAGTACATTCTCAGCACTAATGACATTACCATAGTACATTCTCAGCACTAATGACATTACCATAGTACATTCTCAGCACTAATGACATTACCATAGTACATTCTCAGCACTAATGACATTACCATAGTACATTCTCAGCACTAATGATATTACCATAGTACATTCTCAGCACTAATGACATTACCATAGTACATTCTCAGCACTAATGACATTACCATAGTACATTCTCAGCACTAATGACATTACCATAGTACATTCTCAGCACTAATGACATTACCATAGTACATTCTCAGCACTAATGACATTACCATAGTACATTCTCAGCACTAATGACATTACCATAGTACATTCTCAGCACTAATGACATTACCATAGTACATTCTCAGCACTAATGATATTACCATAGTACATTCTCAGCACTAATGACATTACCATAGTACATTCTCAGCACTAATGACATTACCATAGTACATTCTCAGCACTAATGATATTACCATAGTACATTCTCAGCAATAATGACATTACCATAGTACATTCTCAGCACTAATGACATTACCATAGTACATTCTCAGCACTAATGACATTACCATAGTACATTCTCAGCACTAATGACATTACCATAGTACATTCTCAGCACTAATGATATTACCATAGTACATTCTCAGCACTAATGACATTACCATAGTACATTCTCAGCACTAATGACATTACCATAGTACATTCTCAGCACTAATGATATTACCATAGTACATTCTCAGCACTAATGACATTACCATAGTACATTCTCAGCACTAATGATATTACCATAGTACATTCTCAGCACTAATGACATTACCATAGTACATTCTCAGCACTAATGACATTACCATAGTACATTCTCAGCACTAATGACATTACCATAGTACATTCTCAGCACTAATGACATTACCATAGTACATTCTCAGCACTAATGACATTACCATAGTACATTCTCAGCACTAATGACATTACCATAGTACATTCTCAGCACTAATGACATTACCATAGTACATTCTCAGCACTAATGATATTACCATAGTACATTCTCAGCACTAATGACATTACCATAGTACATTCTCAGCACTAATGATATTACCATAGTACATTCTCAGCACTAATGACATTACCATAGTACATTCTCAGCACTAATGACATTACCATAGTACATTCTCAGCACTAATGACATTACCATAGTACATTCTCAGCAATAATGACATTACCATAGTACATTCTCAGCACTAATGACATTACCATAGTACATTCTCAGCACTAATGACATTACCATAGTACATTCTCAGCACTAATGACATTACCATAGTACATTCTCAGCACTAATGATATTACCATAGTACATTCTCAGCACTAATGACATTACCATAGTACATTCTCAGCACTAATGACATTACCATAGTACATTCTCAGCACTAATGATATTACCATAGTACATTCTCAGCACTAATGATATTACCATAGTACATTCTCAGCACTAATGACATTACCATAGTACATTCTCAGCACTAATGACATTACCATAGTACATTCTCAGCACTAATGACATTACCATAGTACATTCTCAGCACTAATGACATTACCATAGTACATTCTCAGCACTAATGACATTACCATAGTACATTCTCAGCACTAATGACATTACCATAGTACATTCTCAGCACTAATGATATTACCATAGTACATTCTCAGCACTAATGATATTACCATAGTACATTCTCAGCACTAATGATATTACCATAGTACATTCTCAGCACTAATTACATTACCATAGTACATTCTCAGCACTAATGACATTACCATAGTACATTCTCAGCACTAATGATATTACCATAGTACATTCTCAGCACTAATGACATTACCATAGTACATTCTCAGCACTAATGACATTACCATAGTACATTCTCAGCACTAATGACATTACCATAGTACATTCTCAGCACTAATGACATTACCATAGTACATTCTCAGCACTAATGATATTACCATAGTACATTCTCAGCACTAATGACATTACCATAGTACATTCTCAGCACTAATGACATTACCATAGTACATTCTCAGCACTAATGATATTACCATAGTACATTCTCAGCACTAATGACATTACCATAGTACATTCTCAGCACTAATGACATTACCATAGTACATTCTCAGCACTAATGACATTACCATAGTACATTCTCAGCACTAATGACATTACCGTAGTACATTCTCAGCACTAATGATATTACCATAGTACATTCTCAGCACTAATGACATTACCATAGTACATTCTCAGCACTAATGACATTACCATAGTACATTCTCAGCACTAATGACATTACCATAGTACATTCTCAGCACTAATGACATTACCATAGTACATTCTCAGCACTAATGACATTACCATAGTACATTCTCAGCACTAATGACATTACCATAGTACATTCTCAGCACTAATGACATTACCATAGTACATTCTCAGCACTAATGACATTACCATAGTACATTCTCAGCACTAATGACATTACCATAGTACATTCTCAGCACTAATGATATTACCATAGTACATTCTCAGCACTAATGATATTACCATAGTACATTCTCAGCACTAATGACATTACCATAGTACATTCTCAGCAATAATGACATTACCATAGTACATTCTCAGCACTAATGACATTACCATAGTACATTCTCAGCACTAATGATATTACCATAGTACATTCTCAGCACTAATGACATTACCATAGTACATTCTCAGCACTAATGACATTACCATAGTACATTCTCAGCACTAATGATATTACCATAGTACATTCTCAGCACTAATGACATTACCATAGTACATTCTCAGCACTAATGACATTACCATAGTACATTCTCAGCACTAATGATATTACCATAGTACATTCTCAGCACTAATGACATTACCATAGTACATTCTCAGCACTAATGATATTACCATAGTACATTCTCAGCACTAATGACATTACCATAGTACATTCTCAGCACTAATGATATTACCATAGTACATTCTCAGCACTAATGACATTACCATAGTACATTCTCAGCACTAATGACATTACCATAGTACATTCTCAGCACTAATGATATTACCATAGTACATTCTCAGCACTAATGACATTACCATAGTACATTCTCAGCACTAATGATATTACCATAGTACATTCTCAGCACTAATGACATTACCATAGTACATTCTCAGCACTAATGACATTACCATAGTACATTCTCAGCACTAATGACATTACCATAGTACATTCTCAGCACTAATGACATTACCATAGTACATTCTCAGCACTAATGACATTACCATAGTACATTCTCAGCACTAATGACATTACCATAGTACATTCTCAGCACTAATGACATTACCATAGTACATTCTCAGCACTAATGATATTACCATAGTACATTCTCAGCACTAATGACATTACCATAGTACATTCTCAGCACTAATGACATTACCATAGTACATTCTCAGCACTAATGACATTACCATAGTACATTCTCAGCACTAATGACATTACCATAGTACATTCTCAGCACTAATGACATTACCATAGTACATTCTCAGCACTAATGACATTACCATAGTACATTCTCAGCACTAATGACATTACCATAGTACATTCTCAGCACTAATGACATTACCATAGTACATTCTCAGCACTAATGATATTACCATAGTACATTCTCAGCAATAATGACATTACCATAGTACATTCTCAGCACTAATGACATTACCATAGTACATTCTCAGCACTAATGATATTACCATAGTACATTCTCAGCTCTAATGATATTACCATAGTACATTCTCAGCACTAATGATATTACCATAGTACATTCTCAGCACTAATTATATTACCATAGTACATTCTCAGCACTGATGACATTACCATAGTACATTCTCAGCACTAATGATATTACCATAGTACATTCTCAGCAATAATGACATTACTATAGTACATTCTCAGCACTAATGACATTACCATAGTACATTCTCAGCACTAATGACATTACCATAGTACATTCTCAGCACTAATGACATTACCATAGTACATTCTCAGCACTAATGACATTACCATAGTACATTCTCAGCACTAATGATATTACCATAGTACATTCTCAGCACTAATGATATTACCATAGTACATTCTCAGCACTAATTATATT
Organism: Coregonus clupeaformis; assembly: GCF_020615455.1. Classification (NCBI taxonomy): domain Eukaryota; kingdom Metazoa; phylum Chordata; class Actinopteri; order Salmoniformes; family Salmonidae; genus Coregonus; species Coregonus clupeaformis. The sequence goes on along the minus strand of NC_059199.1, from coordinate 59,351,289 downwards.
ACCATATTACATTCTCAGCACTGATGACATTACCATAGTACATTCTCAGCACTAATGATATTACCATAGTACATTCTCAGCAATAATGACATTACCATAGTACATTCTCAGCACTAATGACATTACCATAGTACATTCTCAGCACTAATGATATTACCATAGTACATTCTCAACACTAATGACATTACCATAGTACATTCTCAGCAATAATGACATTACCATAGTACATTCTCAGCAATAATGACATTACCATAGTACATTCTCAGCACTAATGACATTACCATAGTACATTCTCAGCACTAATGACATTACCATAGTACATTCTCAGCACTAATGACATTACCATAGTACATTCTCAGCACTAATGATATTACCATAGTACATTCTCAGCACTAATGACATTACCATAGTACATTCTCAGCACTATTGACATTACCATAGTACATTCTCAGCACTAATGATATTACCATAGTACATTCTCAGCACTAATGACATTACCGTAGTACATTCTCAGCACTAATGATATTACCATAGTACATTCTCAGCAATAATGACATTACCATAGTACATTCTCAGCACTAATGATATTACCATAGTACATTCTCAGCACTAATTATATTACCATAGTACATTCTCAGCACTGATGACATTACCATAGTACATTCTCAGCACTAATGATATTACCATAGTACATTCTCAGCAATAATGACATTACTATAGTACATTCTCAGCACTAATGACATTACCATAGTACATTCTCAGCACTAATGACATTACCATAGTACATTCTCAGCACTAATGACATTACCATAGTACATTCTCAGCACTAATGACATTACCATAGTACATTCTCAGCACTAATGACATTACCATAGTACATTCTCAGCACTAATGACATTACCATAGTACATTCTCAGCACTAATGACATTACCATAGTACATTCTCAGCACTAATGACATTGTACATTCTCAGCACTAATGACATTACCATAGTACATTCTCAGCACTAATGATATTACCATAGTACATTCTCAGCACTAATGACATTACCATAGTACATTCTCAGCACTAATGATATTACCATAGTACATTCTCAGCACTAATGACATTACCATAGTACATTCTCAGCAATAATGACATTACCATAGTACATTCTTAGAAAAAAGGGTTCTAAAAGGGTTCTTCCACTGTTCCCACAGGAGAACATGTTTTGGTTCCAGGTAGAACCCTCTGTGGAAATGGTTCTAGATGGAATCCAAAAGGGTTCTACCTGGAACCAAAAAGGGTTCTTCAAAGGTTTCTGCTATGGGGACAGCCGAAGAACCCTTTTAGGTTCTAGACAGCTAAGAGTGTACAAGCCTCATAAGTTTGTAATGATCCTCACAGCGCTATAGCCAATAGGGTTTCATTAATTCTATAGCTTTCTGGTCTGTAGTTTCATAGCTATAAACCCCCCACACCAGTGTGGACATAAATGGGTAGAAAGCAACTTCCCCAACTGGCGGCCCAGGTGATTTATTTGCCCCCCTAAGTTGTTTTTATTGTTGTACATAAAAGACTGTAAAAACACTAGCCAATCAGCGCCAGGTGATTTTAATTTTGTAAATCTGTTCCAAAGTATTCCCACGCATAATAGAGAGATATATTATGCGACCGTATACAAACGTAAGCAAAGTTTGAAATGATTATATTTTAGTCAAATATTATATCTGTTTGGGATTCTTGCGGTCAATTTTGCAGTCTACAAAATATTTGTAATTATGTTCCAGCCCCATGACCATCTGTTCGAGGAAAAAAATAGGCCAGCGGCTGAATCCAGTTGATGATCCCTGGTATTGAGTGTGTGTGTGTGTGTGTATTAGTATCCAAGACTACCTACTACTCTCTTACCAGTCGTGAAGTCTGTGGGCTGCAGACACAAGCTAGCCATAGCGCTATCACCACCCTCTCCCCTGAGAAAGTACAGCCTCTGCCACAGCTCTTCAGTGAGGAGGGCATGAAGGGAGAGAGCAGGGCCAGAGAGACATAGAGGACACCCCTGGCCACCTGGCTCTCTCTATCTTGCTGCCTCTCTATCTGGCTGCCTCTCCCAGTGTGCACTGTGTTGATCTGGCCCAACGCCCTGTCGCCCAACGTCCCGGCTCCTGCTGGCTCAGCACTGGCTTGATGTACTCCTACACCACACACACAGACAAAGACAGACAGACACAGAGAGAGAGAGAGAGAGAGAGAGAGAGAGAGAGAGAGAGAGAGAGAGAGAGAGAGAGAGAGAGAGAGAGAGAGAGAGAGAGAGAAATAGATGGGAGAGGGAGAGGAAGTTTGATAGAGAGAGGGGCAGAGATAGGGTGAAGACAGATTCTATT
>NC_059199.1:59041426-59043926 GCF_020615455.1 Coregonus clupeaformis | reverse complement strand
ACCACTGGCTTGGTGCGGGAAGCTTGGATGGGCCGGACTGGGCTGGCGACGCGCACCACAGACTTGGTGCGGAGAGCAGGAACGGGCCGGGCTGGGCTGTCGACGCACACCGTAGGCTTTGTGCGTGGAGCAGGGACAGGCCGGGCTGGGCTGACGACGCGCACCACTGACTTGGTGGGAATGGCAGGAACAGGCCGGGCCGGGCTGACGACGCGCACCACTGACTTGGTGGGAATGGCAGGAACAGGCCGGACCGTACTGGGGACACACACCACTGGCCCCACGCAGGGATCAGGAACGGGCCGGACCGGACTGGTAACACACCCCAGTACCTCTCGCCATGCCTCCACACTTTCCCTCTCCTCTGTGCCCAGTGGCCCCCCTAACCTGGCGGCCTTCTCTGCCAACGCTTTGCACCGCTCTAACCCGTACACCTGCTGGCCCGACGTCGTGAGCCCCCCCCTAAAAATTTCCTGGGGGTCTCTCCTCCCTCTTGCCAGACTCGCAATCATCTCCTCCCACGTCCATCCTCTCTCCTCGTCACGCTGCTTGATCCAGTCGAGGTTGCCACGGAGATCTGCCAGCGATGGCTCCTGAACACGCTGCTTGGTCTGGTTAAGGTGGTTTCTTCTGTCACGATCGTCTAATGAGGGAGACCAAGGCGCAGAGTTGCGGGTGAACATATTTATATTTAATGACTAGATCACACGATCAAAACAAAGAACGAAACGTGAAGTCCTTTGATACACAAACCAAAAGGAACAAGAAACCACAAAACACGAAGTGCAAGACAAACAGTTAAATATGGCTCCCAATCAGAGACACCCAGCTGACACTCGTTGCCTCTGATTGGGAGTCACTCAGACCAACATAGAAAATTAAACATAGACTTACACACCCTGGCTCAACATAACATAGTCCCCAGAGCCAGGGCGTGACACATTGTTGTTGATGTGTGAATAATGTGTAAATTCTAACTAGTTTTCACAAGACTATATTCTACCTCCATTGATGAAGATGCATTGGTAGGAGACTAGGAGTGCATGTGTTTTAGCCCAGATAGTCGTGTCCTCCCGTCTGTCCACTGGAGTCCAGTTATATCACATCTGTCCTATTAACCACAGAGTAGAGCAGACCTGACGATGATAACAAGGATATGGGCGGCGTCCCAAATGGCACCTTATTCCCTTTGTAGTGCACTACTTTAGACCAGAGCCCCTCAAAAGTAGTGCACTATATAATACTTCTACATCTGCATGCTGGGTTTCTGTATAAGCACACTGTGACATCTGCTGATGTTAAAAAGGGATTTATAAATACATTTGATTTGATTTGATTTGATATAGGGAATTGGGTGCCACCTGGGACATCATGGTGTTTTACGTAGTTAGGTTACTACCTCCCGAGTGGCGCAGTGGTCTAAGGCACTGCATCGCAGTGCTAGCTGTGCCACTAGAGATCCTGGTTCGAATCCAGGCTCTGTCGTAGCCGGCCGCGACCGGGAGACCCATGGGGCGGCGCACGCCCAGCGTCGTCCAGGGTAGGGGAGGGAATGGCCGGCAGGGATGTAGCTCAGTTGGTAGAGCATGGCGTTTGCAACGCCAGGGTTGTGGGTTTGTTTCCCACGGGGGGCCAGTATGATTAAAAAAATAATAATAATAATGTATGCACTCACTAACTGTAAGTCGCTCTGGATAAGAGCGTCTGCTAATTGACTAAAAATGTTATAACTCCTCTCTGCTGCAGTGTAACCTACGGCAGCTGTGAAGTCAGTGTTCGTGTCTGTTCCCAGAAAAGGGAGAAACGCGTGCCTCTGTCAGACCACTGTTTTAATAGCAGAAATGAGGTCAATCTGTTTGCATCAAAACCAGGGATTTAAATAAAATATGGCAGTCATTATCCTGAAAGTGTGGTTGATGCTGCATCCCAGTGGTTGGCTGGTGTCATTGCATTAACATGCAGTCAATGTTAAGTCAATGGTATACTGTAAATCTGTGAGCAATCATGAAAATGTAGGGTCCAGCAGTTGAAGAGTTTTACTCTCTCTCTCTCTCTCTCTCTCTCCTCCCTCCCTCCCTCCCTCCCTCCCTCCCTCCCTCCCCATCCTCCTCTCCCTCCCTCCCTCCCTCTCTCCTCACCCCTCTCCTCTTTCTCCCCCTCCTCTCCTCTCCTCTCTCCAGGATCTAGATGGAGTGGACATCATGCTGGGTGTGTGTTCTGGGGGTTTGATGGTCTACAAGGACAAGCTGAGGATCAACCGGTTCCCCTGGCCCAAAGTCCTCAAGGTCTCCTACAAACGCAGCAGCTTCTTCATCAAGATACGCCCCTCAGAGGTCAACTTTATTTATGCGTTTGTTTGGATGTCTTTTAGCCCCCGAGAGGCCTACTCTCCCAAGAATCAGATACCCAGTACAGCTCTGATAAATGAAATGTCAAATCAATAGGTTTGTGGCTGTAGTGCTCTGCTAAAATGTGGGTATTCACCTGCTCTTCCAGCAGC
>NC_059199.1:59028926-59036426 GCF_020615455.1 Coregonus clupeaformis | reverse complement strand
AGTGTGGTGGCCAACCGGCCCAGTGAGCTGAACACAGTGTGGTGGCGAACCGGCCCAGTGAGCTGAACACAGTGTGGTGGCCAACCGGCCCAGTGAGCTGAACACAGTGTGGTGGCCAACCGGCCCAGTGAGCAAAAGAGCCACATCTGGAACCCGAGGGTAGTGTGTCTGTCTCTGTGTGGCGTCCAGGGAAATGACCCGTATGATCTCCCCCATTGCACATGAGACACTTCAGTTATAGGAAGGGTGTATAACCTGGCTGCCTGTAGCTACCATGCTCAGTGTTGAAACCTAGTGGAAGAAACCTCCTTTTCTGTTAGTTGCAAGTTTTGCAGTCTTTTGTAGAAGCATGCTGTCATGAACATGCATTCTGTGGACTTGGCTCTCAGTAGCCTACTGCTCACACGTTCTCGGGAATTAAAGCCTATTCAAACCTCCTTCTCTGTTAGTTGCAAGTCTGGCTGCAGTATTTGTCAGCATCTCAGTGATGTGCACTAGAATGATGCTGTTCTGAACATGTGTTCTCTGGAGGAGGTTTTTTTCTGCAGATGGAGGAAGGGGACTGGAGGAGCTTGTTTAGCTATTCTCCTGATCTGAGGACTGGAGGAGGTAGTTTATCTATTCTCCTGATCTGCATCTGAACTGTGAATTTCAGGACATTTGGAATTACAAGTCAAACTTGCTCTCTCTGCTTTCGGCTCTAAGCTCAATGTTGCCATCTGCTGGTCGCTGTACCACAGTACAGTGCAGTGACTTGCTATTTGTTAAAGTACTGTACAGCCCACATGTTTGCAATACACAGTCCTGTATTTGTATCTGCTCATACAATAGAACCACAGTTAATCACTTAGCAACAATAGAACCACAGTTCATCATTCAGCAACAATAGAACCACAGTTCATCATTCAGCAACAATAGAACCACAGTTCATCACTCAGCAACAATAGAACCACAGTTCATCACTTAGCAACAATAGAACCACAGTTCATCACTCAGCAACAATAGAACCACAGTTCATCACTCAGCAACAATAGAACCACAGTTCATCATTCAGCAACAATAGAACCACAGTTCATCATTCAGCAACAATAGAACCACAGTTAATCACTTAGCAACAATAGAACCACAGTAATGCTCCTGGTTAATAATGTCCGTTTCATTCACCTCTCTTAGTATAACAGTTTAATCTTTAAGCCGAGGAGGAAGGTGATTGGGAGTCTGATAGTGGTGGAGGTTGGAACAGGGTGGAAAATGCTGATGAAGCTGGAATAGGGTTGTAAAACTTTCCCCAAATTCCTGCTCCAGACCTTGACAGAGCTGTGGCTGGTGGACCAGAGTGTAGCTCGGCTGCAGCTGCAGTGGAGATCCCTGGGCCCTAGTCTGAAGGAGAGGGAGTAGGCCCAGCAGACAGCCCTGTCCCTGGACACCCGGAGGCTGGCCTTGCTGGATGAGGAGATCCAGACGAAAATGCAGGAGGTGGAGCAGGAGGCCTTCCAGGCCAGGGAGAGAGCCACCATCCTGGGGGGAGAGGATGAGGCGGCTGGAGGTGGAGCAGGAGGCCTTCCAGGCCAGGGAGAGAGCCACCATCCTGGGGGGAGAGGATGAGGCGGCTGGAGGTGGAGCAGGAGGCCTTCCAGGCCAGGGAGAGAGCCACCATCCTGGGGGGAGAGGATGAGGCGGCTGGAGGTGGAGCAGGAGGCCTTCCAGGCCAGGGAGAGAGCCACCATCCTGGGGGAGAGGATGAGGCGGCTGGAGGTGGAGCAGGAGGCCTTCCAGGCCAGGAGAGAGCCACCATCCTGGGGGAGAGGATGAGGCGGCTGGAGGTGGAGCAGGAGGCCTTCCAGGCCAGGGAGAGAGCCACCATCCTGGGGGAGAGGATGAGGCGGCTGGAGGTGGAGCAGGAGGCCTTCCAGGCCAGGGGAGAGAGCCACCATCCTGGGGGAGAGGATGAGGTGGCTGGAGGTGGAGCAGGAGGCCTTCCAGGCCAGGGAGAGAGCCACCATCCTGGGAGGAGAGGATGAGGCGGCTGGAGGTGGAGCAGGAGGCCTTCCAGGCCAGGGAGAGAGCCACCATCCTGGGGGGAGAGGATGAGGCGGCTGGAAGGACCATGACTGATGGTTTGTGCTGATGGACCGTGACCCACTTGACCACGGCAAGCTGCTTGAAATGTCTGCTGGAATATGTGGCTTTGCTTTGGTTCCTGAGAAAGCCCCAAGCACACACAGGAAGAGTAGCTTGAAGGAGAGCCTTCCGCCCTGCGCTTACTCACCCAGGAACTGACCTTGTTTTTCAAGAGACAACGCCACACTTAACAAGCTGCTGTGTTGTGTTTTCAACTCGAAATGTCTGCTGGGATATGTGGCTTTGCTTTGGTTCCTGAGGACAATGTTACGTTATTAGCCACCGGCAGCCGCTGAGCCTGTGTGTGAGCTAAATAAAAATCAATATGACTTCCTATGGGATCCCGTCGGTCCCATCACACCCACTGTTCCGTGCGGTAAATGGCAGAGGCTTAAAATAACTATATGACGCTACAGCAGAAGAAGAATGGTCCTAACTTTTATAAATTATAATGGTCTTAACTTTCACAAGCAGAAACGTCTCACTGTGAGGATATCGTGACATCTTCCCCCACGCTTCTCTTATAATAACCACAGCTTGATATTGTCTGCTTCTTCCTCTGAGGTACTTTCCTCAGCTATGGATCTCTTGTTCTGGCCCCATTGTGTTCTCACTTGGCTTTTGCAGCAGCTTATAAAGAAGAATGTTACTTCTACAGAAAGAGGTATGGCACTTTGTGTGGTCACATGCCACCAGTCTCAGGCCATAGGATTCTGTCTCTGATCGGTTCTCTTCAGTGCCAGTGAAGGATGACTGGTTTGTGTTGTTGGATCCTTCACATCCTCCAGAGCCTATCCCAGTCCCAACTCCCATCCCCACAGGTACAGCCTCAAGTCTATGTAATTGCGCTGCACCCTGGTGGTTGCACGAGTAACTGTCTTCAATAAGGTGCCGTATGTATGGGGCAATTTGTACATGTTTAATGAGGTGTGTGAGTGTGAGTATTTTATTATGTTGAGTTTGAGTCATTATGTTGAGTGTGAGTCATTATGTTGAGTGTGAGTCATTATGTTGAGTGTGAGTCATTATGTTGAGTGTGAGTCATTATGTTGTGTGTGAGTCATTATGTTGTGTGTGAGTCATTATGTTGAGTGTGAGTCATTATGTTGTGTGTGAGTCATTATGTTGTGTGTGAGTTATTATGTTGTGTGTGAGTCGTTATGTTGTGTGTGAGTCATTATGTTGAGTGTGAGTCATTAGGTTGAATGTGAATATGCAGGAGACCTGATGCTTAGAGGCGCTAGCTAAGTCCTCCTCTCCTCTCCTCTCCTCTCCTCTCCTCTCCTCTCCTCTCCTCTCCTCTCCTCTCCTCTCCTCTCCTCTCCTCTCCTCTCCTCTCCTCTCCTCTCCTCTCCTCTCCTCTCCTCTCCTCTCCTCTCCTCTCCTCTCTCCTTCCTTCCACTCCTCCCGTCCCCCTACAGCCATGGTGTCCACTCCAGACAAGAGCACTCGTCCGGTCAGCGCTCCCATCATGTCCCCCATCTCTCCCGGGGATGCAGCCCCGTCCCCTGTGACCTCGGCCCTGCCCTGCGGTGAGCGGCGAGAAGCCTCCACCCCCGCGGGCCGCCAGTCCCGCTCAGCAGAGAGGAAGGCCAAGGAGGAGAGCAAGGTGGAGAGCAAGGTGACAGAGGTCTCCAAGACACAGAGTTCCAGACCACAGTCCACCCCGGAGTTCAAGGTATAACACTCACAGAATCAGAACACACTGCATCTTGGGATGTAACAGGGATACTTGGTGGTTACTATGGAGCACATTGTACAGTATTTAATTGGACACTCATTGAACCAGGTTGATTACACGAGGATGACACTACACGAGCATAACAAAATGGCTAGCAACAAATTGAAATGCAAGAGAGCAGTTCACTCATTTATATAGGCTTTATAGAGTGTCACTATTTGACAGAGGTTTATACAGTAGCTTTATTAACGCGAGGCATATCCATAGACATGTAAACTCAGCAAAAAAAGACACGTCCCTTTTTCAGGACCCTGTTTTCAAAGATAATTTGTAAAAATCCAAATAACTTCACAGATCTTCATTGTAAAGGGTTTAAACACTGTTTCCCATGCTTGTTCAATGAACCATAAACAATTAATGGACATGCACCTGTGGAACGGTCGTTAAGACACTAACAGCATACAGACGGTAGGCAATTAAGGTCCCAGTTATGAAAACTTAGGACACTAAAGAGGCCTTTCTACTGACTCTGAAAAACACCAAAAGAAAGATGCTCAGGGTCCCTGCTCATCTGCGTGAACGTGCCTTAGGCATGCTGCAAGGAGGCATGAGGACTGCAGATGTGGCCAGGGCAATAAATTGCAATGTCCGTACTGTGAGACGCCTAAGACAGAGCTACAGGGAGACAGGACGGACACCTGATCGTCCTCGCAGTGGCAGACCACGTGTAACAACACCTGCACAGGATCGGTACATCCGAACATCACACCTGCGGGACAGGTACAGGATGGCAACAACAACTGCCCGAGTTACACCAGGAACGCACAATCCCTCCATCAGTGCTCAGACTGTACGCAATAGGCTGAGAGAGGCTGGACTGAGGGCTTGTAGGCCTGTTGTAAAGCAGGTCCTCACCAGACATCACCGGCAACAACGTCGCCTATGGGCACAAACCCACCATCGCTGGACCAGACAGGACTGGCAAAAAGTGCTCTTCACTGACGAGACGCGGTTTTGTCTCACCAGGGGTGATGGTCGGATTCGCGTTTAACGTCGAAGGAATGAGCGTTACACCGAGGCCTGTACTCTGGAGCGGGATCGATTTGGAGGTGGAGGGTCCGTCATGGTCTGGGGCGGTGTGTCACAGCATCATCGGACTGAGCTTGTTGCCTGCAATGACAATCTCAACGCTGTGCGTTACAGGGAAGACATCCTCCTCCCTCATGTGGTACCCTTCCTGCAGGCTCATCCTGACATGACCCTCCAGCATGACAATGCCACCAGCCATACTGCTCGTTCTGTGCGTGATTTCCTGCAAGACAGGAATGTCAGTGTTCAGCCATGGCCACCGAAGAGCCCGGATCTCAATCCCATTGAGCACGTCTGGGACCTGTTGGATCGGAGGGTGAGGGCTAGGGCCATTCCCCGTAGAAATGTCTGGGAACTTGCAGGTGCCTTGGTGGAAGAGTGGGGTAACATCTTACAGCAAGAACTTGCAAATCTGGTGCAGTCCATGAGGAGGAGATGCACTGCAGTACTTAATGCAGCTGGTGGCCACACCAGATACTGACTGTCACTTTTGACCCCCCTCCCCCCTTTGTTCAGGGACACATTATTCAATTTCTGTTCGTCACATGTCTGTGGAACTTGTTCAGTTTATGTCTCAGTTGTTGAATCTTGTTATGTTCATACAAATATTTACACATGTTAAGTAGTTGACAGTGAGAGGACGTTTCTTTTTTTGCTGAGTTTATAATTTGGGTATACCTATAGCCCGTGCTCCAGTCAGAGGGTAGCAGCGCCGCCCTGTTGGCAGCCCGCTGTAGTGTGTGAGCTCTGAGCTGTCTGTGTGATATTGCCACCACTACAGAGGGAGGGAGCCAGGAGAAGCAGACATCATGCCCCTGCAGTCACCACCACCAACGGGACAGGGAGAGAGAGAAAGAGCCAGGTTTGTGGCCTTTAGCAACGCCTAGCTAGCACAGCATGAGACGCATGAATTAACTGTATGAGTCTGACTGATACATGCATGGGGAGGGTTATAATACGAAGAGGCTTTATTACTGTCTGTCTGTCTAAAATACAGATGCGCGGGATTTTAACATCTTAACTGTTTGTGTGTGTCTGACTAAAATATACGTTAGACACAGGTATTACTACTGTATGTTTAGTCTCGCTTGCCAGACTCACAGCAGCTGTGCAGAGACTAATGTATGTGTGTCAGACTAAACTGTTGATACGTGGAGTGGGTTCAAACATGAGACGCATGACGTTTCTGTGTGTGTGTCAAGACTAAACAAATAAAACATTGATGTGTGTACGTCTAAAACATGTTCTACCAGATGTGTGTCGGACTAAATATTGATATGAAGAAGGGTTTGAAACAGAGTCATGGGGCTCTAACGTTACTGTACCTGCCTCTTTCTTCTCTCCTCTGGGGATCTCTCTTCCCTCCTCTGGGGGATCTCTCTTCTCTCCTCTGGGGGATCTCTCTTCTCTCCTCTGGGGGATCTCTCTTCCCTCCTCTGGGGGATCTCTCTTCCCTCCTCTGGGGGATCTCCCTTCTCTCCTCTGGGGGATCTCTCTTCTCTCCTCTGGGGGATCTCTCTTCCCTCCTCTGGGGGATCTCCCTTCTCTCCTCTGGGGGATCTCTCTTCCCTCTGGGGGATCTCTCTTCTCTCCTCTGGGGGATCTCTCTTCTCTCCTCTGGGGGATCTCTCTTCTCTCCTCTGGGGGATCTCTCTTCTCTCCTCTGGGGGATCTCTCTTCTCTCCTCTGGGGGATCTCTCTTCTCTCCTCTGGGGATCTCTCTTCCCTCCTCTGGGGGATCTCTCTTCTCTCCTCTGGGGGATCTCTCTTCCCTCCTCTGGGGGATCTCTCTTCTCTCCTCTCCTCTGGGGGATCTCTCTTCCCTCCTCTGGGGGATCTCTCTTCCCTCCTCTGGGGGATCTCTCTTCACTCCTCTGGGGGATCAGCAGCATTCGCCCCGGGAGAGAACCGGCACGGAGATGGTGCGAGTGAGGAAGGTTAGATATCTGTCTACAGTTAGCTTGTGTTCCGAATGGCACCCTATTCCCTATCTAGTGCACTACTTTAGACCAGAGCCCCATTCCCTATCTAGTGCACTACTTTTGACCGGACCCATAGGGAGCCATTTGGGACACAGCCTCAGTGTTTTGCATGAGTCACCATCCTCATCCTCGCATCTCTCCCTATATTTTAAACTATTTATATTGCAAAAGGGGTAAAAATACACCATTTTTTGTTTGTTCGTAATGTTTATTTTTGGTCTGTTTTATTTCTCTGTCTTCCAGCCTTGTATATCTACTGTACAGTGTCGTTATACAAGACAGCGCTGTTTGGCTGCGGAGTTCCCTTCTTAACGACTTCATGTGTTCACAATGATCAAAATACTTATTTGGACAGTTACGGAGAAAGAAAATCCGTTTTTTTTCTCTCTAGTTTCTACCATTTGTTTTGAAACAAATATGTGGAGGCTACTTATCCAACCGTATCAGCCTTGCAGAGGCAATACGTAAAGCTTTACTGTTGTGGACATCATTCAGGACTAGAGGGATAAACCAAATGAATGAGGTGCCTGTAAGTGAACGAATCTGGATTGACCAAGCCTGTGCTCTAGACAGTATAATGAGGAAAGGCCCTCAGCTGCACTTGTCTGCCACCTCAGTTAAGAGTCA